>NC_051220.1:41900218-41962718 GCF_015220715.1 Pygocentrus nattereri | reverse complement strand
GTATTATTTATTCATGTATTTACTCTTTACTGTTGGACTGAAGTTTAAACTAATTCAGTAGAATAGGTTCATATTGTGCTGTTCAACTTGTCTACATTAACTTTCATGTGTCAAGGGTGAAATGCATAGAGATCATACAAAATAATGGAAACACTACTTAAGATTCTCAGGTTCACTGTCCGTTTTATCAGAAACACCATGCAGGTTTACATTTACAGAATTTAGCTGTAGCTTGTAACTCAACAGTAAAAAGGGCCCACCATAGGACCACTGCTGACCATGGATTATTTGAGTGATTGGACATTCTCACAGTAAATATACTTTATGTACTATATCTCCAAAGGTTTTCACTCACCCATCCAAATCATTGAATTCAGGTGTTCCAGTCACTTCCGTGGCCACAGGTGTATAAAGCCGAGCCCCTCGGCCTGCAGACTGCTTCTACAGACATTAGTGAAAGAATGGGTCGCTCTCAGGAGCTCAGTGAGTTCCAGCGTGGTACCGTGATCGGACGCCACCTGTGCAACAAGTCCAGTCGTGAAATTTCCTCACTACTAAATATTCCACAGTCCACTGTCAGTGGGATTATAACAAAGTGGAAGCGATTGGGAACGACAGCAACTCAGCCACGAAGTGGTCGGCCACGTAAAATGACAGAGCGGTCAGCAGATGCTGAGGGGCATAGTGCGCAGAGGTCACCAACTTTCTGCAGAGTCCATCACTACAGACCTCCAAACTTCATGTGGCCTTCAGATCAGCTCAAGAACAGCGTAGAGAGCTTCATGGAATGGGTTTCCATGGCCGAGCAGCTGCATCCAAGCCTTACATCACCAAGCGCAGTGCAAAGCGTGGAATGCAGTGGTGTAAAGTGCCGCCACTGGACTCTAGAGCAGTGGAGACGTGTTCTCTGGAGTGACCAATCACGCTTCTCCGTCTGGAAATCCGATGGGCAGGTCTGAGTTTGGCGGTTGCCAGGAGACGGTACTTGTCTGACTGCATTGTGCCGAGTTTAAAGTTTGGTGGAGGGGGGATCATGGTGTGGGTTGTTTTTCAGGAGTTGGGCTCGGCCCCTTAGTTCCAGTGAAAGGAACTCTTAAAGCTTCAGCACCAAGAGATTTTGGACAGTTTCATGCTCCCAACTTTGTGGGAACAGTTTGGGGACGGTCCCTTCCTGTTCCAACATGACTGAGCACCAGTGCACAAAGCAGGTCCATAAAGACGTGGATGAGCCAGTTTGGTGTGGAAGAACTTGACTGGCCTGCACAGAGTCCTGACCTCAACCCCATAGAACACCTTTGGGATGAATTAGAGCGGAGACTGTGAGCCAGGCCTTCTCGTCCAACATCAGTGTCTGACCTCACAAATGTTCTTCTGGAAGAACGGTCAAAAATTCCCATAAACACTCCTAACCCTTGTGGAAAGCCTTCCCAGAAGAGTTGAAGCTGTTGTAGCTGCAAAGGGCCGACATCATATTAAACCCTATGGATTAAGAATGGGATGTTTCTCAAGTTCATATGCGTGTGAAGCCAGACGACGAATACTTTTGGAAGTATATTGTATGTGAAATAAAAAAAAACTACATTTGTTTGCTCAGATCACATCCTTTACACATCAAATAAACTTCTTAAGGGTGAAGAACAGATTCAATGGCAGAAATAAACACGTTTTTGCAACAGTCTTGAAGGAACTCCAATAACTGTGATATTAATGGGAAAATACATGCACAGGACTAAATGTATCTACTTTGGAACTCATCATAGACTCAGGATTATTGAAATCATTCATTTTGTCCCACAAAAAGAACAAACAGCTTAGACGCGGCGCTTGTCCAGACGCTAATGGCATTCTCAGAGGTCTGCTGGACAATGCCTCGGCTGCCTTACAGCCAGGTTTCATTATATGTCCCTTAAAAAATGAAAAAGCAAATCACATTAGCTCATTAAGTCTGGGGAAACAGTTCTTTGCAAATCAAGGAATCGACGTGTGTACTTTTCTCCGCGGGCGAGGGCGAAATGGAACGCGCCAGTGGCTCGGCGTGTTCAGATTGCGCCACCATTTCCTTCACCGACAAAATGAACGTTTTTACAATTCAAAGTGATGGAGTTAATGCATATTCTGGGCAGTGTGTACAAGATAATTACTTCACTCACGGCTCTCCAGCTTTCATAAGCACTGAAAGTGCAGTGTTAATAAAACGCCTCGGCTTGGCAGCCGTCCCAGTTTCATCAGAGTTAGATGGCGGAGCTGCAGCTGATATACTACAGCCTCATTTACTCGAGTACTGCACATGCAAAACTGCAGCAAGGCCAGCGAAAGACAACTGGAGGTCTGATGTATTAGAAACACCACTGAGATGGCACCAAATATGCAGCGAGGGAGGCTTATGCTTACGCCACTCTGCGACTCTAGTGAGGAATGTAAATATATGTAAATCTCTTATTGTTGAAATAAGAAAAACACAGTGAAGCCTCTAATCTGTAACCTGGAGCCAGAAATGTGGCCCTAAAATCAGTACATCTGCCAGGTGTTTACCTGGTCAGGCTTTGCTTCTTCCGTTGGATTTCTGCTGAACCGTTTGGCTCCGCCCCCTTGTCATTCCTCCTTCGTTATTTCTCAAGTGCAAAACCTAAATTTGCGCTTGCTGATACGAATATTCCCACATTTGTATCTAGTCTTGCAGGGCCAGACGGGATCTGTTCATGAAAATACACATCCAGGGACAACTTCTACACCACACATTTACATTTACACCTCCAGACGCAGGAAAAGGGCCACTGGCATCATGAAGGACCCCACTCACCCAGCACACACACTCTTTGTCCCGCTCCCCTCAGGTTGGAGGCTGCGGAGCATTAAGAGTAAAACAACCAGACTGAGGAACGGATTCTTCCCTGAAGCCGTGAGACTCTTAAACTCCAGTTAGACGTCACTGCAACGGCACTTCATGTCCACTTATTTATCTCTGCTGCTGGACTGAACCAGTGGCCCCACTATATCCCCCCTCCACTATATCACCCCTCCACTATATCCCCCCTCCACTATATCCCCCCTCCACTATATCACCCCTCCACTATATCCCCCGTCCACTATATCACCCCTCCACTGTATCCCCCCTCCGCTATATCACCCCTCCGCTATATCACCCCTCCACTATATCACCCCTCCACTATATCCCCCGTCCACTATATCACCCCTCCACTATATCACCCCTCCACTATATCACCCCTCCACTATATCCCCCCTCCGCTATATCACCCCTCCGCTATATCACCCCTCCACTATATCACCCCTCCACTATATCACCCCTCCACTATATCCCCCGTCCACTATATCACCCCTCCGCTATATCACCCCTCCACTATATCACCCCTCCACTATATCACCCCTCCACAATATCACTCCTCCACTATATCACCCCTCCGCTATATCACCCCTCCACTATATCACCCCTCCACTATATCACCCCTCCACTATATCCCCCCTCCGCTATATCACCCCTCCGCTATATCACCCCTCCACTATATCACCCCTCCACTATATCACCCGTCCACTATATCACCCCTCCACTATATCACCCCTACACTATATCCCCCGTCCACTATATCACCCCTCCACTATATCACCCCTCTGCTATATCACCCCATCGCTATATCACCCCTTCGCTATATCACCCCTCCACTATATCACCCCTACACTATATCACGCCTCCACTATATCACCCCTCCACTATATCACCCCTCCACTATATCACCCCTACACTATATCACGCCTCCACTATATCACCCCTTCACTATATCACCCCTCCACATGTCACTCTACATCACCAGTGTTAAGATGTACACCTTCTACCTCGTACTCATGCTGCTGTTATTTGCACCTTCTATTTGTCTATTGTTACTTTGGGAGTTTAACTGGGACCTTGAGTTACATGGTTTCGTTCCACCTCATGTACCACGTGATGAGAATGACAATAAAGCCTTAACTCTTACATATCAGGCCACGCCCCCTCCAAAACCCACCCAAATTCACCGAAAGTAAAAACATCTAGCTAACAAGATGCTACTGGAACTACTATGGGAGCTCTTCTTCTCTTGTAAGCGGTAACGTTTATTTTCATGTCATCTCCATTGCTGCAACATCTACACGTATAAAAGTAGTTTTCAGCGACGCTAACTGATGTTAAATTGCTCTGGTGTGTAGGGTATTTAGTTATTCGTAGGGAGATGCTAAGTGTTGGCTACATGTTGTTGAAAATGAATGGGACTCTATGGAAGAAACGAGGGATAAAAGAAGACAAACAGACGAGTGCAGATCAGAACAACATTGAATTTGTGCTTGGGGGCCTGCCCTGAGATTGTCTTTCAGTCAAGCAGAAGTACAGTAGATGGTTATGAATTTTTTTTCAGCCAAAGGGAAAATATTCCGCAAAATTCTGCTGCTACATGGAATTCATTGCACAACCACAATTATAATAAAAATACTGCGACCACTGATTTTTTACTCATTTCATGCATAAATTCAGCTGTTTCATAGAAATGAAATATTCAATTATAAGGAGAGTGAGGAAAAAAATGATTGTCTAGTATGTTAAAAAAAGAAAAAAGAACAAATGAAAAGATAAAATAACAAAAATACTTATCTAAACTAAATAGTAAAAGATAGATAGCAAGGAGACAGATAGAATAGGTTAGGGAGAAAAGAGAAAGAAAGAAAGAAAGAAAGAAAGAAAGAAAGAAAGAAAGAAAGAAAGAAAGAAAGAAAGAGACAGATAAAGAAGGAAAGGAGGAGAAAGAAAGAGAGAAAGAATAAGAAAGGAAAGGATAGATAGATAGATAGATAGATAGATAGATAGATAGATAGATAGATAGATAGATAGATAGATAGATAGATAGCCAGACAGACAGACAGACAGACAGACAGACAGACAGATAGATAGATAGACAGACAGACAGACAGACAGACAGACAGATAGACAGACAGACAGACAGACAGATAGATAGATAGAGACAGATAGATAGATAGATAGATAGATAGATAGATAGATAGATAGATAGATAGATAGATAGATAGATAGATAGACAGACAGACAGACAGACAGATAGACAGACAGACAGACAGATAGACAGCTGTGATACACTGCACGGTGTGTATTAATCGGAGAGGAGATACAGAGACGAGGTTCAGCTAATACCATATTATTAAAATAAAAAACCATTTCATAAAACACTTTTAATTAAACAGCTCAGCCAGTTTGGTCTCTGCAGTTACCGAGTGATGAATCTTAGGATGTAAAACACCTGAGGTTTGAAGGGTTAAATGTAACGCATGTTAGAACCTGATCAGAGGCTACAGGGGACTGCGCTGAAATTGTCCACTAAAGAACCTGAGCCTGAAAATCCCAGAGAGAAGAGCGTCAGAGTAATGCCGCTCACTCTTCCTCTCCAGCACTCTTCCTCTCCAGCGCTCTTCCTCTCCAGCACTCCTCCTCCCCTCTGAAAAGCATATCTCCAATGTTTTTGATCTGAGCTGTGATCCCCCCCCTGCTGTACTGGCGTGCTGTTATTCTGATGATTGAGGCTTTATTTAGACATTTTCCTCCGTAGTGAATCTCCCCCAGGGACTTACAGTGGAGGTTAATGGGACATGGGTGAACAGGCTAACAACGCCTGAAAACCTTAAACACTACGCCAGGAGACTTGTTATTGTAGAAGATTAAATGATCAAACAAAGCCTCAATCATTAAAATACATGTCTGGATGAACTTGCACACACGTTTAGAAAACACCAAGACAAACATCAGAAACAGGCCAGCCAGCATCTCAGCCTTCATTACCTCAGCTTTACATGAAAACCATCAGCCAGTTTAGCGCCTCTGAGACCGAGACAGCCGATCACAAAGTTCACAGAGTCCAGGGAAGTCTGTGAATTTCATAATCATAATTAATCAATAAACACAGTCACTCAACAAAAATAAATGATTCATGACAATTAAACTTCAATACCTTGGCAATAACTGAGACGGCGGCTGATGATAACAGATGCTTTGAATTCTCTTACTGCTCTTAAGAATCAGAGTCAGATGGACACACCCACTTATTTGCATTTTTATCATGATTATCAATTTCAGGAAAATATTCCTGAATATTTTAAAGGCTCTACATGATTTGTTCAGTCCACTGTAGTTTACAAAATTTACAAAGTGTGCAAAAACCTGATTCCTTAATTAATCATTTAAAGTAATTAGTAATAATAATAATAATAATAATAATAATGAATATAACTGAAAATAATAGCTTTACTAGGAATGTAAGGCTATTACATTCACAGCTTAAAAGTTACATGTGGGGAAAAGACAATGCTAAAACTAAAGGACTGAAATTCCACGGACAGAAGAAAGGCACAGAAAAAAATTCCACCAATAGGAGAACAACAGCTAAAAATTCACCAATGAGAAAAAAGCACAGCTAAAAATCTACGAATAAGGAAACAGCACGGCTAAAAATCTACCAATCAGAAAACAGCACAGCTAAAAATCTACCAATAAGAAAAGAGCACAGCTAAAAATCTACCAATAAGAAAAGAGCACAGCTAAAAATCTACCAATAAGGAAACAGCACAGCTAAAAATCTACCAATAAGAAAACAGCACAGCTAAAAATCTACCAATAAGGAAACAGCACAGCTAAAAATCTACCAATAAGAAAACAGCACAGCTAAAAATCTACCAATAAGAAAAGAGCACAGCGAAAAATCTACCAATAAGGAAACAGCACAGCGAAAAATCTACTAATAAGGAAACAGCACAGCTAAAAATCTACCAATAAGGAAACAGCACAGCTAAAAATCTACCAATAAGAAAACAGCACAGCTAAAAATCTACCAATCAGAAAACAGCACAGCTAAAAATCCACCAATAAAAAAACAGCACAGCTAAAAATCTACCAATCAGAAAACAGCGCAGCTAAAAATCTACCAATAAGAAAACAGCACAGCTAAAAATCTACCAATAAGAAAACAGCACAGCTAAAAATCTACCAATAAGAGAAAGTTACACCTACAAAAATCACCAATGGGAGAACAGCATAAATTAAACCCCATCAGTAAGAAAAAAAGCAGTTAATTTAGACCAACAGGAGGAAGACAAAGCTAAAATACACCAGTAGGAGAATGAAATTCTTTAACGGAGCGTATCAACACAGTTTGCCTTGCAGTTTACACACTTGATCGATGTTATAAATTCTCTTCATGTAGAAATGATGAGCACATTTGAAATAAATTTTTATTACAGATTTAATATCTGACGTTAACTTCCACTTACAACCTATTAAACTGAGCTAAGCCGAGTCTGGTGCTGTTAGAGAATTGGTCCGAACAAATTCAATGTCATCAGTATTCGGTCTGTGGTTTGCACGTTGGCTTTATGTTGGCAGTGACAGCAGGGAAGGACTTCTGAGAGGCGGGTTCCCCTGATAATTCCTCTTTGAAATCGTCTAATAGAGCCATATCAAAAAGAAATGGTGGGGAAAAAGGAAAGGCAAACACAAAACAGCACAATGTTCATTAGAGGCCCGAATTACGGGACACTGCGGACGGCCTAGATGACCACAGGGACGGATGTTTACATCATGCGATCTGACAGAGTAATACTGCCGTGCGTGGATATGACACTACTGTTTAAAGGCATTACGAGGCAGGACGCTAAGGCAAACAGACAGGAGCACATCGAGTCCAAGCGCAGCACATTTTCCACACTTGAGTGGGGAAGATTACATGCCCACATTAGTCGCTCGACGTATTAATAACAGTGAGATTCATGACATTTTTCATTATATACAGATTTTTATGGGGACATAAATTCTCACAGAACTGTCCCAAAACCTACCAGTCACTTCAATCAGTCAGCAGGGTTTTTGTTTCTTTGTTTGTTTTGTGTGTGTTTTCTGAGGACTCGGGGGCCAAAGAGGGAACCTGAGGAGCAATTTCACTGATAAGAATGACAAGGAGCATCACTAATGGAATTAAAACTGGAAACAAATTTAAATCGTTCAAGAGAAGGAAAATTTTAAAAACAACCAAAATAAACAACTAAAATACAGGATTTATAAGACGCTTCACTGAGCAACTGGTTCTAAGTGCTTTGCCATGAAATAGTTAAAAATAAATAAATAAATAAATAAATAAAAGCAAAACACACACACACACACACCTTCTAAGACGCTTCTCTTTCTGGGTCGTGGGGGGTGCTGGAGCCTATCCCAGCGGTCATCGGGCGGAAGGCAGGATACACCCTGGACAGGTCGCCAGTCCATCGCAGGGCAGACAGACAGATGCAGACAGTCACTCACACACAGGGGCAATTAAGCACGTCTAAATGGCCTGACTACACGTCTTTGGACTGTGGAGGGAAACCGGAGAACCTGGACCAGACTCCACAAAGAGAGAACCCTGGTTACCCGGCCGGGGAATCGAACCCAGGCCCTATGTATTGTGAGGTGATAGCGCTACCCACCACACCAGTACATAAACAAAGCCATTCAGAGAGGATTGATGTGAAAAAATTTGTTCTAGAGAGCCTAGAAAAAAATTTGTCCACACTTAATATGAATCCTGTATTTATAACGCATCACAAATACCTTTTAACGCATTTCTATGGCAAACATAATGCCTTATAATGCTTGACATAAGCTTGTATAATTGCATATAAGTCAGAGTTTACATACACACTTTACAAACAAGCACGTACAACTTTATAACGCCAGGTTCCATAATACTTTATAACGTCTGTTTATAAGAACACTGTAAACAAGCTTCTGGTGTATTTTCCACATCACAGCAGACCCAGGAGTGCATTCGTGTAAAAAGAAGATGAAAGGAACGCCAGTTATCCAGACTAACGGTCCTGAGATGGACCCTTGAGGGTCCCACTCCAGTGACAAGAGGGGCACTGCCCCAGTGACAGTTTAGCCCCTTCTTTTCTGAAGATGTAAGCCATTATGTACGGAATATAATGCATTAGAAATATAACGCATATGGGAAGTGTTTCCGGATATTCTAGAAAATTTCTCACAGTGGTGGTGATAGGAACCAGACGTCCACCTCTAAAGCTCCCTTACAGAAAGTCATTGCATTAAACGGTTATGAATTCATTGCCTCATGCCTGAGATGTTTGCAGAACATATTTTTTACCATATTTGAGTAAAATAATGGTTATTTTTGCAACCTCTGGTTAAATTTCTTTACCACAAAGTGAAGACAAATTTAAAACATCAGATAAAATGGCTGTACGCTATAACAAACCGATATAACATCATTTTTTAATGAGCCATTTTTATGTTAGGCCTATTGGTTCATCAGTCATGAAACACGCAATAGAAAAGGACCTGCTAAAATCATTACTTGAGCAGAATAAACAAGCTTTTTATGGAGAGATTTGACATAGTACATTACATTTGGACACGTTTGGACAAACTGTCCCTTTTCATTTAAAGCAATTTTTCATTTAAGAGAATATTATTGCACACAGCATGACTAAAGCAACGGTTCGGTCCAAACGGTCTTCAATCTCATACTGAAACCCAGAACTTTCAGTATTCAATGTACATGTGCGGAGGACACTGTTTATACCTTATATGGATTATAATTATGTAAACCAGATGGTCAGTCATGTGCAATGGAATTTGATTATATCTAATTATGTTATAGTACAGGCTATTATTAGCAGACATATACAGTAATGACTCAACGTGTCCACAAAAAAACGTCACTCCAAATTAAAACACCCCACACACACACACACACACACACACACACACACACACAACATCAACCGTACTCGACTAATTAAAATCAATGCATGCAATGTGTGTTAATCATGTGATCCGCCGTGCCAACAATCATGCAGTACCGGCTCTGTGTTTAAAGGGCAATTCCACCAATTCCACCAGAGAAAAGGTTTTCCTTGAGGAAATGTATTTTGCCTTTGAACACCCTTAATGTGCCCCTCCACCATAAACATCCATCCATCCATCCATTTTCTAAGCCGCTTCTCCGTCAGGGTCGTGGGGGATGCTGGAGCCTATCCCAGCAGTCTTCGGGCGGAAGGCAGGATACACCCTGGACAGGTCGCCAGTCCATCGCAGGGCAGACAGACAAACACAGACAGTCACTCACACCCAGGGGCAATTTAGCATGTCCAATTGGCCTGACTGCATGTCTTTGGACTGTGGGAGGAAACCAGAGAACCCGGAGGAAACCCACACAGACACGGGGAGAACATGCAAACTCCACACCCAGGGAATCGAACCCAGGCCCTCCTCGCTGTGAGGCGACAGCGCTACCCACCACGCCACCGTGCCGCCCCACCATAAACATATTAAAATAAATTCATTCAAATGTGTTTTAGGCTGAAACGTTATCTCAAAAATGACTGAGAACCAATGTCTCAGACATCTGAGTGTTCATAACTATTTCATGTTTCCACTTCGAGGCCTTAATCTCTTCTGACGTCTGGTTCCTATCAGTACGGCTGTGAGCAATTCCAAATTAAGCATTTTGCACCAAAATTCCCCTTTAAGTCATTGTTCGAAATAAATGTACAGCAAAATAGCAATTATAACACTTACCCCCAAGGCAGGCTGTGAAAAATGGAGAAAAGACACAGCAAAGCTATGAAATTAACCTGATTTGTTACTGTTATCGTCTCTTTTTATGACTTACAGGCAAACACTAAAGTCCATAATGGATAACAGTACAACAGCTACACGCTTTTATTGGTAGAGCCATGCAGGATTGAGCTATAGTGCTATTAAAATTGGACAGTTTCATTACAGTGATATACGCATTCAGTTGAAGAGGGTCAGTTGCTCTTAGTCCGGTGGTTGGGTGGACGTTGTGACATTGTAGGTAATCAATCTCTGGGCTCCTCTAATTGACCATACGGAGTAAGTAGCTTGTGTTAGTAGTGCTGAGAGTAGGCTATAGCTGCATCACAATGGTTTTCAATAGCAGCAGGGAACGCCCACAGAAATGGTCCAATCAGGACGGTTTTCCCTTTGGTGTCTAGGTAGATACAGTAAAGTGAGCTCTGCCATTGGCTAGGACTTCAGGAGCTGGACTGAAGGCCTTACATGTAAGATTAACTGCCAATGTAATTAGGAATAGACAGAACCAATCATGCTTTGATACATAATAGGGGCAATCACATTAGAAAAAGGGTCACTCTAGTCACTAGCAGTTCTAGAAGTTCTAGATAAGTCACTGACTGTGAATATGAGTCATAGTCTAAGCAGGTGTGGAGTATTTAAACTGTCCACTCTATTAGACACTCCTACCTTGTGGGTCCACCTTGTAGATGTAAAGTCAGAGACGACAGCTCATCTGTTGCTGCACAGTTTGTGTTGGTCATCCTCTAGTCCTTCATCAGTGGTCACAGGACGCTGCCCACAGGACGCTGCCCACAGGACGCTGCCCACAGGACGCAGCCCACAGGACACTGTCGGCTGGATATTTTTGGTTGGTGGACTATTCTCAGTCCAGCAGCGACACCGAGGTGGTTAAAAAAATCCAGCAGCACTGCTGTGTCTGATCCACTCAGACCAGCGCAACACACACTAACACACCACCACGTCAGTGTTACTGCAGTGCTGAGAATGACCCACCACCCAAACAGTACCTGCTCTGTGAGGGTCCATGGGGGTCCTGACCACTGAAGAACAGGGTAACAGAGTATCAGAGAAACAGATGGACTACAGTCTGTAACTGTAGAACTACAGAGTGCAGCTATACGGTCAGTGGAGCTGATAAAGTGGACAGAGAGCGCAGAAACAAGGCGGTGGTCATGACTTTACACCTGATTGGTGTATATCTGAGCTTGTATTTATCAGTGAAGTTCACTCTGACTTTGTCTACTTATTAATCAGTAACTACAGGGGCTTCAATGCAAACTCCTTAAGCTGTTCTTATGTTTCAAAAGTGTGTAATAAAACTGGACCTGATGACCGGCCCTGGCCATTGAGGGGGCTAATGTCTTTTCCAAGCTTCAACTGTTATGCAATATCAAAAATACTAATGCTAATATTACACCTTAGCGCTGAAGTACTTTGAAATGAAAGTAATTTGAAAACCCAATAGAAATGAACGTTTTCAAAGAGGTGTTTTTCTTTGCTATTTTTCTGTTATAATTCAGAATCCAGTTTATTTGAGGTGGTTATACTCGATCACTCAATTCAATTCGTTTAACAAACGATTGTGCAGGAAGCGATAAATTTACGTGAACAGCTTCTCGTCTCTCTTCCATTCTCTCTCTCTCTCTCTCTCTCTCTCTCTCTCTCTCTCTCTCTCAGAAGAGCCATGTGTGTGATGTAACTTTAGGCAAGTTTAAATCCCCAGAGTCGTCAGTCGTTTTGGGGGCCAACAGTGGCCTTGTCTCAAAAACGTCACAGAAAGCCGAGTCTTAAAAGATGCAACGTGATCAAAGGGCATCGATTTTGTCCCTCTACACAAAAAGTCCAGCCACTTGCAACATTTGCTGAGCTCTGGCGATGATTTTAGGTCTCTGTAATCAAATTTACTGTCATTGCAATTTTCTTTGTGCCAGTTCAGAGCGGGGAGATTACCTTCCTCCTTAACCAGTGCGTTTGGTGCAGGAAAATGAAATTGAAACATGAAAAATAGATGCTATTTTCTGCGCTCACTTTACCGAATTCATCATAAACAGCCCTGGTAATCTCAGGTTTTTCGGCGGGGCGGCAGCCGCATCAGATAGCTTGTTTATTCTCTTTGTGAATGTGTTATCACAGCACAAAGTGACTTTCACTATGACATTGTCTAACACCAGACATAAGATATTCATATTGGGTTGCCATGGAAATGTCAGACACAGACAGATCAGGCTTTGCTTGCGAAATGACGAACAGGATAAGTCTCAAGCAGCCAGCGAATGCACTATACTATATGCATTGGGTATTTAGCATTCTGATGCAGAGTGGCCTGATAAGTGTCCAGTTTATCCACAGAAATCTGAAGGGGGTGTGCATGCCCATGGTAAAGCTTGCTATCTGGTCGTGGTGAAGTGCTAACCCCTTAAATGGCCCACAGTTTTATTACACACTTCTATAACCTAAGATCAGCCAGTTTGTACTGAAGTCCCTGTAGTTACTGAATAATGAGCCTTAGTGTGTAATAAGCCTGAGATTTTAAGGGACTAATAGAGTTAACTAGAGGCAAGAGCCATGTATCCCAAAAAAAGTTCATGTAGAATTAGCCATGAATTCTGGTCAAGCTACACAGTCACGGTATTGTGCTCAGTCACATGACAATTAGGACATTGGTCAATTCAAACTGGGTAATAATAAGTCATAATAATGACGTGGAGATGAACTGTACAGACCACTTAATGCAGCAGACTGGAAAGCCCTAGACACCGTTTTCTTATAGAACTGAACAGCATTTGAGAGAATATTCATCCAGATTAAAACCATATTAGTTTGGGTTTGCATATGCACAGGCTCATTCTTGCTTGTTGTTGGTAATTGTTTTGTTATTTTTAATTAGAGCTTCATGGTTTTGGTCTCTCAGTGTTTTAGATAGATAGAACTTTATTGATCCCGGAGGGAAATTGCGGTGTTTCAGTAGCGAGACATATAATTACACATAAACTTAACATAAACTATGGAGAAAAATAGAAAATAGAAATAAACCTAGATTTAAGTTAAAGTACAAGAGAAATAAAGTAAAGTATAAAAGTGTCTATTTACATGTTTACATGGCGTATGACAGATTCTCTGTATTAACAGACAGCAGGCACTGAGTGATGAGGTGTAACAGCACATATTATAGACATGACTAACTCTGAGCTGCATCAGTGCTGTAGTGTAAGGTAAAGTGCATAGTGGAAAGTGTCACTACAGTAATTGTGATATACTGTATTAATCAGAGAGGAGATGCAGTGATGTGGTTCAGCACCGTTCAGACAGCAGGAGATCAGTACCGTCTCTGCAGTGAGGAGACTTGTTGTAGAGCCGTATAGCAGTGGGTAAGAAAGATCCCACCCGGCCACTGAATGAGCTTCTCCGTTCATCCAGTGTAGCACACAGGGGGTGTGAGGTGTTGTCCAGGATCTCCAGCAGCTTGTTGACCGTATATTCGCTTTGAGGTTTTATAACTAAAATGAAAAGATCTGGTGGCAAAGTTTCAATAAGGGTGTTTTCATGCGCTCAATTATTATTTTGTCAGTAATCCAATCAACACGTTTACATGCACTTGAGGAATCGGTTAATCGGGAAATTCTGGGCCAACATGAGTCAAGCAGTAATTGGATTTCTGCTTTACGACCAGCCGATAAACTCTCGGAAGTTTAAAAAAAGCTCAAACTTCATGACACAGCTTTTTGTTTTGTTTTTTAAACATCGCGCCACTTTACCTGAAAACATACGTCATCTAGAAGATGAGGAATATTTAAACCCTTAATTTTTTCAAGCATATGTTTGTTTTCAGCGTCTCTGCTCGCTTATTTCCGGTACCGCCCTCTGTTTTCGATCATGCTCAGACTGAGAAATCCGAAAGAAATCAGAGTAAGAGCTCACAGCCCTGAGAAATCTGGCTACTGAGCTAAAATCCAGCCTTTTTATTGGATTTGTAGACCTAACTAATCATAGTGAGCTGTTTACATGGCCATTTGAATAATCAGATAACTGCAGAAATCTGATTATGATCTGATTATTGAGTGAATGTAAAACACTCACTGTTTAGTCTTTTGCTAACTCCTGCAGTGAAAGACGCTTATGTTTCCCTCCACAACAACAAAAAAACCCTCTCAATTCAGATTGGCTTACTGGTCAATATGAAATGTGTACATGCCAAAGAATATACTGTATGTATAGAATGGCTTTGATCAGTTTTTAACAGCTAATGTTTTGACTGATTCAAACAAATGACCATAACAGATGAGTCATGTGCTGTAACTATGAAGGCCATTTCAACACTAAAAGTTTTTTTTTCCCCACATTAACAACAATGAAAATATTCCTCCGAAAAACAATTTAAAGCTATTTATATTCATGTATTCAGTCCCAGCAGCCAGTAATGTTCTGTAAGTGCCTGTCAACTTTCTAATAAAAGAAACAATATTCATTATTATTCTATAGAAATCAGACATATGCCAAATGAGAGATGGCTTATGACAGTGAGAAGGGAGTCAGTGGTGTCAGAAGTGGGATGTTGACATCTGCCGAAACCTCATTAAGAAAGAAAAATTGTCTTCTTCAAGCTGAATTCCAACTATATTAGCTCCATATCGCCGAAGCTGTCCTATACACTGTGTGAGAACTTTATGATCATTAAAATGGCAGAAATTCTTTAAAATGTCTTTGAATAAAAATTCTTTAAATTAACTTACATTGTAAGTAAAGAATGTTTTTGACTTCTCCTGTAAAGTTTCCAGTTTGGAGATAATCTTTGTTTGGACAGTGATGATATATGACTGACTGAGCTGATGCAGCGTCTCTCCGTCCTCATTTGCATCTTAATTTGCACGCGTAGTTGTATATATTTATATGTTTTGTTGTTTATACAAACACCTGGCGATATTTTATTACACTTAATTTAATATATTTGACAGGGAAACATTGCATTACATTAACATGCGACAGGTTCAGTGTGTATAGTATGTATGTCACGTGGACGAAGGACAAAACATACAGATAATATAACAAATTCACACAGTTTACATAAATTTGGCTGTTGTGGTTCTGGCCTGAGCATTTAACCATGTATTTAAGTGTTTTTAGTAACAGAAAAAGAGGTTGCAGTGGTTTTAATGAGTGACACTAATAATGATATCTTAATGAATGATCACATTGTTCTTATTATTGGATCTGTACTTATTTGAGTGGCATCAAAAACACTGGAACATCCAGAGGAATTTGAGAAGCACTTCAGAAAACAGCAAAATAATATAACACTGGTGGCTTTGTGAGTTTACCACTATAAATAATCCCACTGAGGACAGTACGGCGTCGTGTTTGCTGCGTGTAGAATATCTCATCATTAGTTCTGCTGTATTATAGTGCAGTGCAGATGGAGTTGCCACTGAGTGGATTCCTCTGTGTCCTGCGTTCGCAGGCTAAGTGCCTTATCGACTGTAAACACCACATTTAGCTTAAGAAATATCTCGTCTTATCAGCTGCGCACAAAACACGCTTTATTCCTGCACGTCCATCCCGCATGCTGGCACGCCGAGACCCCGAATAGCTTACCTCTGACTTTTATCTCTCACTCTGACTTCACACTCAGCGTATTGTAAGGTTTAGGCTGTCAAACGCAGAGCAGCCGTACAGAAAAGGCTCTCAGGGGTTCAAATACCCGTTCAGTCAGCCAGACAGCAGTCTTATAGACATGCTTAGAAAAAGGGGTTCTGTACAGAACTGAGAGAGGTTCTGTAGCATAACCCTTTAAAAGCAGGTTTAAAATCTTCCTTAAACAGTTATATAGAACAGGTCCTTCATAGAACCTCCAGTTTTCATCGATTCATCCCATTTTTGTGGATCCGGTTCAAATTTAAAACTCATTTCCGGCTTTTAACTTGGAATTGAAACCGAAATCCTTTTGCTTTGAATGAAATTATATCTTAATTAAGTATTATGTAATGACTGATCATTCAACTGACAATTTTCAAAAACTCAGCCAGTACACGACCAGCAAACACAGCTTCGAATAGCCGTTCACACAGAAAATCATCTGATTTTTCATTAAAACGCTAAAAAGTGCTGAACTGCAGAAAATATGGCGATTCTTCATGTTCCTCGCTGACTTTCAGACTTTGGGACACATTTACTTCCGAATAATGGGATCTCACTGCTCACCATGTGGCCATGAGGGGCAGGGATGCAGCCTCACTTCCAGCCACAAGACAAGGCCCCGCCTACAGACTACAACTCTGTGTGCTTTAGTAGCCACATGGGAACGTGGGACAGCATTTCTTAAAATTGTTATTTTATCTTTTTTTTTTTCTATTGAATGCATGCCCTGCGATGGACTGGTGACATGTGTATCCTACCTCCCGCCCGATGACCGCTGGGATAGGCTCCAGCACCCCCTTCGACCCTGAGGAAGAAGCGGCTTATAAAATGTGTGTGTGTGTGTGTGTGTGTGTGTGTGTCCACGGTATTTTTTGCTTCATATGAAAAGAAATTAAAATAAATAAATAAACACACACATTTTCTAAGCCGCTCCTCCCTCAGGGCTGCGGGGGTGGGGGGGGGGGGGCGGTGCTGGAGCCTATCCAGCAGTCATCGGGTGGATAAAATAAATAAATAAATAAAATAAAAAACAAACAGGGCTTTTGGGGTCCCCTGCTGCAAAGTCTGACTATGGGGTGACCCACATATTGCATATTTTCAATAATACGTAACGTGTCATTTTATTAACGTGTAATATTTTCACAATACATATTTGAAATTGAGTTTTTTTCACAGGTATTATCAGGCAAGACTCTTTTAAATTCATATCTATATCAGTGAAAATGATTTTTACACTGGCAGACACAGCAAATAAGTCTAACTGCCGACCTACACGACCCCAAACATACTAGATTAATAACTGAAATGAAAAATGGAAAACGCTGTTTGAAACATCGCACATGCAGCACCAGAGACTGACTACGCCATTGCCTGTAATAATAATAATAATAATAATAGCAATAATAAAAAGAAGTTCAGTTTATATAGCGCCTTTCACAAACCCAAGGACGCTTTACATAGAATCAAAAAACAAAACGAGAATACAGAGAAGAAAAAGGAAGGTTTTCAGCAGAGATCCGAAGGAATTCCGATCAATTCCGAAGAGTGGAAGGTAGAGAATTCCAGAGTTTGGGGGCAGCAGCACTGAAAGATCTGCCACCCATAGTAGAAAGTCTGGTTGAGGGAACTGTGAGGAGTCCAGCGTTAGAAGATCGGAGAGCGCGAGGGGGACGATACAAAGAAACGAGATCATGAAAGGAATGTCGGAGCCAGACCAAGTACAGCCTTGAAGACTAAAGAAACCCTGGAGAACTCTTTTATTCATGCGTGAAGTGTGAGAGAACGCTCACGCATTTATTTTATGTTTTGGCCTTTTCAGAAATGGATCGTTTGCACATGATCAATACTGAATAATCAAGATTGTGTCCGTCTGCAAGTCTGAAAGTGGGTCTTCCATCAAGCTGCGACATGTTTACAGAAAACCCAAGAATTCTTCACATTCCTGACACCAAATTTAATGCAGTATTGATTACGACACGTGAATGCTTTGTTAGTGAAATGGTGGGGAGATGAACGCGCAGCTGATAATGCTCAAAAACATGATTGCTACAACACAGAACTGTAACAGTCTGTCATTAATCCATTTCATGACGAATGGACTGACAGAAATCCAAAATTTCCCAAAATGTAAATTTCCCCTGAAGTCAAATGCAAAAGTCCCGTCAACCTGAATTGTTGCTGACTTTTCAACATGTGAATACATTAACACATCCTAAATAGAGAACACACTGCTGTTTACTGGCTGAATGATACATGTTGGGAAAGTCAGTTATATTAAGTCCTAATATCTACATATTTATTTATTTATTTATTTGCCTCAGTGTCGCTGCTGGACTGAAAATAGTCCACCAACCAAAAGTATCTAGCCAACAGTGTCAGTGTTACTGCAGTTCTGAGAATGATCCACCACCCAAACAGTACCTGCTCTGTGAGGGTCCATGGGGGTCCTGACCACTGAAGAACAGGGTAACAGAGTATCAGAGAAACAGATGGACTACAGTCTGTAACTGTAGAACTACAGAGTGCAGCTATACAGTAAGTGGAGCTGATAAAGTGGACAGTGAGGGTAGAAACGAGGAGGTGGTCATGATGTCACGCCTGATTGGTGCACATATTTATATATATAGCTTTTGTTTTTAATATCTGAGATTTTTATGCCTCTAGCCCACGTTTTATACCTCTACACTATCACCCTCTCTACTGTAATACACCTGCTGAAGGATTTGTTAATTAGTGCAGATGTTCCTGAGCTGTGTTTGAGCAGGGAACCGTGCAGGACCTGATGACCTCAGCTCAGCTCCAAACACCTTCAAGTCACATCAAATTAACGTTAATCAGTGAAGGCTCAGTCAGAGAGATGGGCAAGAGGTGCTGATACAGCCATTTGGAGAGTAAAATCACTTTAGTTTGAAGGTGGCAATTCTACGGCATCGATTCTGGCATGTTAGAATCGATTATAAACAATTACAATACTCAATAAAAAAAGGTAGATCTGCTCATTTTTGGCCAAAGTAAAATGTTCAAGCAAGTCTCAAACCTAACATTTGTTGTCTATATTCCACTACATATCCAAAAGTATCTAGACGCCTCTTCTAATTAGTGAATTAACTGCAGTGTGCATTGGCAGCAGAAAAGCATTGACCAGTAGAATGGGATTCTCTGGAGCACGTACATATGAGCCTAAGGTCACCCTGCCTAATGCCAAGCGTGGGCTACAGGGTATAAAGCCCCAGTTTTGGGCTGTGAAGCAGTGGAACTGTGTTCTCTGGAGAGATGGAGCTCCATCCAATACCTTTGGGATGAGTTGGAGTGATCCAGAACTGGTCAGTGGTTGGTTAGTGTAGTGGGTAGCACCTCTGCCTTCTACACTGTAGACTGGGGCTCAATCCCCCACCTGGGCAAACACCCTACACTATACCAATAAGAGTCCTTGGGCAAGACTCCTAACACCACCTTCGCCTTCCTGTGTAAAACAATCAAATTGTTAGTCGCTCTGGATAAAAACGTCAGCCAAATGCCGTAAATGTCAGTACCTGACCTCACTAATGCTCTTGTGACTGAACACAATAAAATCCTCACACCAATGTTCTAATATCCCTGATGAGTTCGTCCATAAGCGTGGATTACCAGCCTGTTTTACTGTTTATCTGATATGTGGATCTACTGCACTTGTCCCTCATTTGCATATCACTGCGGTTGGAACAAAACCTTGCATCTCCATTTTTGTCGTTTTTCAGTTTTTGCCATTATTTGAAAATGCCTGTTGCTTTTTGCATTGTATGTAAATTTCATGACAGTTGGACCAAAATAAACAGACTAGAATGACCTGGAAAGACGTCTGGTTCCATTGACTTACATTAAAAGTAAAGTAGGTTTTTTCCTTCTCCTGTAAAGTCACCATTGAAGAGATGTGAGCTTTTGTTCTGACAACAGCGATCTGCTTCTAGCCGTTCATGACAGAACGCTGTGCCACAAAAATACCACCTGAACAAGCCCAACTGTAAATTTCCTGGTAAGAAGCTGATGTGGACTGAATGGTCTCTTCTAATATATCTAGTCATGCATGCAGGCCATCAACACGCTGTGAAAACACATGAACTCCCTTGAGTAGCTAACATTTTTAAAAGGCACTTTTTGATCTGTTTGGATTGAATATAATGGCAAGCACTGCAAGAGTAGCTGAAGGAGTACAAAAAGAAGGAGACTTGCTTGAGATTGCATTAATACAGAGCTGAGTATTTGTAACAGCTTTGAGTGCAGCTCAGCCAATCAGACAGAGGCTGAAGAGAGATACTTTGCTGCTCCATTATGGCTTAAAAGAAGAATTAAAGCAATCAGCTCAGCACACCCAAGCCGTTTTTGTCAAGCCCTGGGACTGTGATATCTGTCTTTTTTGTGATATCTGTCTTTTTTTCTTTTTTCTTTGTCTCACCACCACTTTGACTGTAGAACCAACAATTTCATGCTGATCCACTGTTACCGAATAGCTACTCGTGCTGCTTTTCCTGAATCCGCAGCTTTGATTGTATTTTTCTTGATGCAGCAAGCCTTGTCTTGATCTAGCATCACTTTTCATAGCAGTAGGAGATTTAGTAGGACATGAGCAGCGAGACTTCTCGGCAGAGTAATCTGACTAATTGACTAATCTGAGACAAGTCACTGTTCACCACAATAGCAGGGTTTGATGAAGCCATGAAATGAACTGGGTCACTTTTCACCATGGTAGCATCGCTCGATTAGGCCATGAACTGGGTCACTTTTCACCATGTGGTAGCACAGGTTGTCTAGGCCGTGTACTGCGTCTCTTTTGACTACAATAAGATGAACTAGGCAATTGAGCTGGGAGACTTCTCACTATGATCTGACTAGGGTGTGAATCAAGTGACTTTTCACTATGCTAGCAGAGTTTTGGTAGGCTGTGCACTAGATGAATTATCACCACAATAGTAGACTTTGATTAGTTTTTGAACTGGGTCACTTTTTTCCACTGTAGTGGAGTTTCACTGGGCCATGTACTCGCAAGCGTTTCACGATGATAAGCTAGTTTCACTAGGAAAGCAAGCTGGGGCACTTCTGACCTTGATAGCAGAGTTGACTAGGCTGTGTATGGAGTCACTTTGCACTATGATAAGGTCGTTCCACTAGAAAAGCAATCTGGGAGACTTCTCACGATGGCAGCGGAGTTTGACTCGGCCCACGATCCAGGGATCTTGCACTGCGACAGCAGAGCAACTGTACAAATTGGTTATTACTACTATTAAAGAGCAGCGAGACTTCTCGGCAGAGTAGCGGAGTTTGATTAAGGCCGTGAACTGGGTCACTTTTCACAATGGTGGCAGAGTTTCAGAAGGATGTGAGCTGGGAGACACGGTAGCAGAGTCTGACTAATCTGAGACAAGTCACTGTTCACCACAATAGCAGGGTTTGATGAGGCCATGAAATGGGTCACTTTTCACCATGGTAGCATCGCTCGATTTGGCCATTAAATGGGTCACTTTTCACCATGGTAGCATCGCTCGATTAGGCCATGAAATGGGTCACTTTTCACCATGGTAGCATCACTCGATTAGGCCATGAAATGGGTCACTTTTCACCATGGTAGCATCGCTCGATTAGGCCATTAATTGGGTCACATTTCACCATGGTAGCATCGCTCGATTAGGCCATGAAATGGGTCACTTTTCACCATGGTAGCATCGCTCGATTAGGCCATGAAATGGGTCACTTTTCACCATGGTAGCATCGCTCGATTAGGCCATGAAATGGGTCACTTTTCACCATGGTAGCATCGCTCGATTAGGCCATGAAATGGGTCACTTTTCACCATGGTAGCATCACTCGATTAGGCCATGAAACGGGTCACTTTTCACCATGTGGTAGCACAGGTTGTCTAGGCCATGTACTGCGTCTCTTTTGACTACAATAAGATGAACTAGGCAATTGAGCTGGGAGACTTCTCACTATGATCTGACTAGGGTGTGAATCAAGTGACTTTTCACTATGCTAGCAGAGTTTTGGTAGGCTGTGCACTAGATGAATTATCACCACAATAGTAGACTTTGATTAGTTTTTGAACTGGGTCACTTTTTTCCACTGTAGTGGAGTTTCACTGGGCCATGTACTCGCAAGCGTTTCACAATGATAAGCTAGTTTCACTAGGAAAGCAAGCTGGGGCACTTCTGACCTTGATAGCAGAGTTGACTAGGCTGTGTATGGAGTCACTTTGCACTATGATAAGGTCGTTCCACTAGAAAAGCAATCTGGGAGACTTCTCACGATGGCAGCGGAGTTTGACTCGGCCCATGATCCAGGGATCTTGCACTGCGACAGCAGAGCAACTGTACAAATTGGTTATTACTACTATTAAACAGTTACTCCAGTCATCCTTATATATTAATACAGTAATTATTGATAATATAATAATATAAATACAACAGCACAGTGTTATTAAACACGGTATTATAGGTAATAATGAATGTAGTCATTTTAATTCATCCAAAAATTACATTGATTTGTGGTGAAATTTGAGATTTCCTGATGCATTTTCCTAAAGCGCTGTAGCAGAACAGCTGTAAGGTCAGAGATTAACTCCCCTGACAGCGATGCAGGTGAGTCACTGAGACAAACCCAGCAATTTCACTCCCACACATGCTGCCTATTGTGTAGCACAGACTGTTCCCACAAAGACTGATTTCTCCTTTCATCCCATCAAACACAGCAGACAGCACACACAGACTCCAGGACTGACTTGACTGAGTCAATACCGATCACAGCTTGTATCAGTGCTGAGACTAAATTGCAGTAGAGAATCCAATCTCAGTGACAGTTATGCTAATGCATGTCTTTAATTTGGCCCCTCTGTCAGCACATGCCTCCCCCCCAATTCAGACATCGAGTTACGCCTGCTTTCTTCATAAAAGCAGCCCATCTACTGCCACATTCACTTTACAAGCCCAGATTTATTACTGTCATTTTTCTACACATTCAGTTTAGTTTATATCATGCAAACACTGTGTAATTACACAGTTCAGTCCAGTTCAATTTGATTTCCATTTCCATCTTTCCTTTTTGCTTCGATGCCAAAAATGAGGTTTTCCTTTCCGACAAACATGACCGTACACACAAAACTTCAAATCAAATGAAAATCATGATAAAACCTCGCCTCCTCTACCAACACACATTCGGATTCCTCACTTACTTCACAGCGACACATGAGAGAAGTTATTACTGCACATGAGGCTCAAAACTAACGTTTATTTCTTAGAGCTGTCACAGTTGATTCGTTAATTCACAATTATCACCAACATACGACGTCTGCAACGCACTGCAGACTTTATTAGGTGGAAGATCTTTGTAAATAGGCCAGTTTGATTCATTTAAACAGCAGCATAATACACAATTAACACCGTTAACCAACTATCTATAGACATCTGCAGCCTGATCTACAACGAGGTCAATTCTCTCCCGTTCGGATGCAGCACAGTGTAAGATTATGAAATACGTCCAATTAGAGCTTAATGTAGTGTGATTCATCAAAATGAATCAGATTTTATTTCACATGCCTGGATATTGAAAGGGAAGCAAAAGCATTGCTGGCAGATTTTACCAAACCCTTCAAATATTCCTCATCCTCATGTCTATTGGAATCAAATCAGTTTCTTTTAGCACCCGTAATAGCCTGTGGTGTTTAATACTGGACACACATTCTATATTTCTGACTTATTTAACCTCATATGTTGCTCAGTTACCGACTTTTATTGCTAGAAAGTGTATCACATCTGCCCAAGCCATTGTGTAAGGTGTCATTAGAGGGGTAGCTAATCTGGGTTACCACATTAATATACAGTTGATGGTATTTATTAAAAATAAAGATGATGAATTTACATATAAATATCACATTAGATAGATAGATAGATAGATAGATAGATAGATAGATAGATAGATAGATAGATAGATAGATAGATAGATAGATAATTGAGTAAGTAGTAATACCTCAGTGTCGCTGCTGGACTGAGAATAGTCCACCAACCAAAAACATCCAGCCAACAGTGTCCTGTGGGCAGCGTCCTGTGGGCAGCGTCCTGTGGGCAGCGTCCTGTGGGCAGCGTCCTGTGACCACTGATGAAGGACTAGAGGACGACCAACACAGACTGTGTAGCAGCAGATGAGCTGTCGTCTCTGACTTTACATCTACAAGGTGGACCGACAAGGTAGGAGTGTCTAATTGAGTGGACAGTGAGTGGACACAGTGTTTAAAAACTCCAGCAGCACTGCTGTGTCTGATCCACTCGCACCAGCGCAACACACACTAACACAACACCACCATGTCAGTGTTACTGCAGAGCTGAGAATGACCCACCACCCAAACAGTACCTGCTCTGTGAGGGTCCATGGGGGTCCGGACCACTGAAGAACAGGGTAACAGAGTATCAGAGAAACAGATGGACTACAGTCTGGAACTGTAGAACTACATAGAGCAGCTATACAGTAAGTGGAGCTGATAAAGTGGACAGTGAGAGTAGAAACGAGGAGGTGGACATGATGTTGTGGCTGATCGTGTGTGTTAACAGTTGTCTATTATTAAGCTAGTCAGGGTAAAAGTGTGGATTCCTGTACCAAAATGAGATGAGTTTCACAAGTCGGCCCATTTCTTAACTAAAGTTCAGCCGTTCTCTCAGACAGCAGTGAACGCCATTAAAAAGACAAAGATTCCTGTGTTTCTCAGACTGAATGTTCAGTTCTAGGAGAATCATTTAATGGATATAAAAACTTTTAAAATGTTCTGCTCACTCACATCTGTGACATACAGAATTATACAGCAGTCGGTTCCGGCCACGACTGGTTGAGAAGGTTCTAACGGTGCTGTTATTTCACCATAACATCACGTTTTATTCACAAACACTGTATCACTCCGTTGCTAAGCAACGACTCTGGCAGCTGTAGGAGACGCTCGAGCCATTTGAACGTTGTTACTTCTCACTTTGCCACAAACAGAAAACGGACGCTGTTAAGATCACATCTGACCGACAGCCGATTTGGTCCGACTCTGAAGACGAGACGACGCTAAATTCCGGTAAAATAAACGGTCAGTCGGTCTGTGTGGAGCTGAACGAACTGCCGGCTGAGCAGCGAGTGGGCGGAGCTCGTTACTCTGACGTTGCAACGAGCTGCTCGTTAAGGAGCTGTAATTAGGAGGAAGGAACTGAACATTAAAACATATTAAAGCCGCGTTCACGGCCAGTTTATTCATTTCTTACTGTATTTATTTAACTGCTGTATTAAAGCAGTAGAGCACTCGAGGAGGGAGTTATCACCAATAACATCACGGCTGGGATGATCTACGGCCACCAGATCACAGCCGGGATGTTATTGATGGTAACACACTCCCTCTTGTCTTCTATTGCTTTAAAAAATCTGTCATAGAAGAACTGCTCTTGGCTCCCTATAAAAACTTTTCATGGATGAAAGTTTCAGTTTCAGGTTTATTTGTCATTTGCACATGTCAGGACATTTGTGCATTGAAATGCTTGTGGTGAGGTTCAGATAATCACTCTACAGAAAATACATAAGTAAAAGTAAAATAAACAAATTGAAATATGTGAAATAAAGAGAAAATATGCACAAAATTATGTTTTTATATATACAAAATTGGGTGGCGTGGTGTGTAGCACTGTCACCACACAGCAAGAAAGGCCTGGGTTCAATTCCCCAGCCGGGTAACCGGGGTCCACTCCACTGTGTGGAGTTTGCATGTTCTCCCCGTGTCTGTGTGGGGTTCCTCTGGGTACTCTGGTTCCCCCACACAGTCCAAAGGCATGCAGTCAGGCCAATTGGACATGCTGAATTGCCCCTAATCTGCCCTGTGATGGACTGGCGACCTGTCCAGGGTGTATCCTGCCTTCCGTCCTATGACCGCTGGGATAGGCTCCAGCTCCCCCCGTGACCCAGAAGGAGAAGCGGCTTAGAAAAATGTGTATACACAAAATTTGTAGCTTGAAGAACCATTTTACAGTGAATTGTGGGAGTATGAAGATTTTACAATTTGACATAATGCAGAGGATCAAGGATGAGCCCTTAAATTGGTAAAGAACATTATGTGAAACTTTGAATTGAAGCGTTTACATTTTGCGTTGTATACTTAGATGTTGGGAGGTGTTGGTTACGCACCAATCCAAGTCATTCTGAAAAACTACACACAGAGCCTTTTCTATTCTGTTTGCGATGGAAAGTGTGTTAGTGTGTGCAGTACACAAACTTTGATGAGTAGTCTGCGATTCTGCGGCGCGTTGCAGGAGTTACGCTGAGAGCTGAAATGCATTTGGCACTCGGACTGAAGAGTAAAGTCCCACTGAGTTGCCGCCACCTGCCAGCTCTCAAATGGAGCTCAAAGTGTTCATTTTCTCCCCTGGAGGCAAATCCAACCACAGCCACAAATCAGCATTTGCAAACAAATAAATCACAGCCACAAACCAGCTTTAGCAAACAAATAAATAGGCAAACAACACGAGCAGCTCTGCGTGTTCTACAGTAGCACACAACCCCAGAACAAGCTTTACTAAGCAGAAGAAAAACCACTGAATTCTCAGACGTCTGCACTTCTGCAGCATGAAGGCATGAAGGTGGATCTTCACTGGGCTCAGAGCTGTTGGCTGTTATGGATTTCACACCTTGTTGCCTTCCTACAACGGGGCACTGTAGGGCATCATGTGGCATCATTTCAACAGGAAATCACTACAAACACGTCGCTCCTACAGTCAGACTTCTCCTGGACAGTGAGCCTGGTCATCGCCCTATGGTGCAGACTGTACTGGTGTAATTGATCTCTTCTGAAGCTTAATGTTGAAAGGTTATACATGTGGTCAGTGAAACACTGGGTTGAAAGAAAAACGTGTTTATAGGTGCTTTTAGTGACTGAAGAAATCGTCATTGTATTAACCCCTTTAATTACTATCTTATTATTTAGATCATCCTAAGGATGCAGTTATAACTGTTTATTTATTCATTATTCATTATGAATTATTCAATATCTACTGTGGATTCTTCAGTATCTATTAATTAATTAGAATCTACTATGAATTATTCAGTAACTACTATGAATTTTTCAGTATCTACTATGAATTATTCAGTAACTACTATGAATTATTCAGTACATCTGATTAATTATTTAGCATCTACCATTAATTATTCAGTACTTTCTATAAATGAATTAGTATCTACTATGAATTATTCAGTATCTACTATGAATTATTCAGTATCTACTATGAATTATTCAGTAACTGCTATGAATTATTCAGTATCTACTATGAATTTTTCAGTATCTACTATGAATTTTTCAGTAACTGCTATGAATTATTCAGTATCTACTATGAATTTTTCAGTATCTACTATGAATTTTTCAGTATCTACTATCAATTATTCAGTAACTACTATGAATTATTCAGTATCTACTATGAATGTTTCAGTATCTACTATGAATTATTCAGTATCTACTATGAATGTTTCAGTATCTACTATGAATTATTCAGTACATCTGATTAATTACTTAGCATCTACCATTAATTATTCAGTACTTTCTATGAATGAATTAGTATATACTATGAATTATTCAGTATCTACTATGAATTATTCAGTATCTACTATGAATTTTTCAGTATCTACTATGAATTTTTCGGTATCTACTATCAATTATTCAGTAACTACTATGAATTATTCAGTATCTACTATGAATGTTTCAGTATCTACTATGAATTATTCAGTACTTTCTATAAATGAATTAGTATCTACTATGAATTATTCAGTATCTTCTATTATTTATTCAGTATCTACCATGAATCATTCAGTACATACAATGAATTATTCACTGTCTATTACTTTGACACTTTGATATATTAACTACTATGAATTACTAAGCATCATCTATACACAATTTATAATTATAATTCATTTAGAATTTTCTGTGTCCACTATGTTTTATTTACTATCCATTTCAATTATTCCAAATCTAACAAATATAATTTACTATCTACTATGAATTATTTAGTACCAACTATAAATTATTCAATCTCCACTGTGAAATATTTAGTCAATGCTATGAATATACAATAACTATTATAACTTATTCCATGTCTGATATGTTTTTTATTAACTACTATAAATGATATATGCGTTTACTATGAAGCCTTTAATATCTACAGTGAATTAATTATTAATTAACTACTATGGCAGTAATTATTATGAATTATTCCATACCTACTTTGAATTATTTAGCAACCACAGTAGCACTTACCTACATAAGCTTGCAATGACAACTGACATAACCCTGCATAACCGTTTATAAACACTTATTCCAACAGGTTTCAGGCTACTTCAGCTAACTTTGATGAAAATTGGCAAACATAACCTTTATAGCGAATGACGCCTGTTAGAATATGTATTCAGAAACATTTATGTAGGGTTAGGTCAGCTTATGTCAAGCTTATGTATGTGTCATGTAGCCTTATGAACAGCACCCTACAGTAAAATGTTACCGCAAGCACTATGAATTATTTAAGCAGTACACTAAATTATTTACTATGTACGATTAATTATTTATTAACTACAGTGATTTACAGCTACTCAGTTGGGGTGGGCGGTTTTAATGAGTTGATGGGGGTATAAGTAGGCGGCCCAAGATATTCCTCAAAACGGCCCACCTCAAAAGACCCAGGTGGTCCTAAAATAAGACCAAGAGTGGAAAGGAAACTGACAGTGACCTTATCAAGGTCCTGTCCTCTTGCTGTAATTATATAAGTTCTAGTCATTAAAAAGTGGTCTGCTTGGTGGCCACACGATTTACACCAGCCTGGTGGGCTGCCAGCGCTGGGCCGAATGCCCGGGAAGGGCAGACGGAGGGCATTTTCTGGGTAAAGGCCAGAGGACCAGGCTGCCGGCGGCAGATCCTCCCTCTGCTGCTCTTACCTCACTGCTCTGCCGAGCTGGATAGGAAAGTGATATTGTACCACGAGTGACAAACCAATTACCACCCCCCCCCCGTTCCCCTCACGTCTTTAAGTTTACCGACGCACAGAGCCAACCTCAAAGCCCTCGGTGCACGGCTGGATGCAAATGGGAAATGCATGCCAATCATTGTGCAGCTGTAGTCTATGCTGCACTGCATTGCCAGCGGCAAGCAGCCTCTCAGAGAGACCTCCAGACTCTAACCACATTTTGGAGGAGTCCAAATTAGCCTCAGACACTTTTCCACCACTCTTCCACAGCCCCACAGCCCACCTGCATGGAGCTACAGGACTGGAGCTACAGGACTGCTGACCGGTCAACGTCATGGACACACTTGACTGAATGCATGTTTTTGAAATGATTTTAATCTAAAGCTTCATGCAGAACTCTCTAAACTCCTGCACCTCGGTCATTCTCTCTTTTTTCACCCTGTAAAGCACAGCGGAGAGTTGCTGACCCTTGGTCCTGCCTCCACTGACCCTGACAAACACTTCAACAATGGTCAATATTTTGGCTGCGTCCTGTTGCTGTTTCATAGTGAAGGACACTGAAGACATTTAGTTTTATTTTATTCCAGGTTTTCTTAAAACATGTAATAATAATGTATAGTATAATATAATATAATATAATTATATATATATATATATATATATATATATATATATATATATATATATATATATATAATATAAGAATAAACACTGGATAATTCATAACAAATACGGAATAAAGTATAGTAGAGACTGAATACTTCATAGTATTTTCTGAATGATTAATAAAAGATGCTGAATAATTCATAAAAGATGCTGAATGACTCATAGTAGATAGTGGATAATTCATACTAGTTACTGAATAACATATAGTAGTTAGTGCTTAGTTTATACTGGACACTAAAGAGATTTTGGATTTTTTAATTTTATTATCACTGCATGATACTATATCCTTGTTATCATTCAGAATACTGAATAATGTATAGTAGATAAGAATAATTAATAAAATACACTGGACAATTCATAATAAATACATTAGAAAAGTAGAGACTGAACACTTCATAGCATTTAATGAACAATTCAAATTACTTACTGAATAATTCAAAGTAGGTAGTGAATAATTCATAGGAGATAGTAAAAAATTCATAGGAGGTACTAAATAATTCACAGGAGATATTGAATAATTCAAAGTAGGTAGTGAATAATTAAGAGTATATACTGAATAATTCATAGTCGTTAGTGTCTATTGTATTTCTATAATTTATAATATTCCTTAACAATTACTCATCATCATTTTATGAATTAGTAACCGCAGTAACATGATTTATTTAATTGTGCACTATTATTCCCAAAATGTGGAAAAAGGTCAAATTAAACTCCTTTATGAGTATGTGCGCCCAAACTTTTGACCTGCCTGCGCCAGCAGCACTCACGCGGTGTTTAAAGGGGTCTGGCAGGAGAAATCATTCAAAATGTGGATGCACTGGGGTCTGAATTCATGCCATGACGCCGGCTCGCAGACCAGCACGTCAAAAGTTGGATAAAACGAAGGCAAAAGCTTCGAAACACAAAGTGAATGTAGCTACGCAAGTAATTGCACAGCATGATGCAGAGCCTGTGCCGCTCAGTCTTACTCAAAATACGCCTTATTGTGGCCTCGCTTTCAAGCTAAAGAGCAGTTTAATCAGGAGGAGGAGAGAAAAATCTGTTCTTTTTGGCTAAACCACTCGCTGCGTTATTCTGTACTTAGTGCACTGAGGTGCAGCAGCCGCACAGCAGAGTCTGTCATAATCTCTCTGTGGAAAAGTGGGAAATTAGAAGGTCTCTTGGTGAGAAAAGAGGAGAAAAAGAGAGTTTCCCACGGCTGAGATGAGAGGTTAAAGGCCAGGCAGCCTCTTAAAGGACACTGAGACTTTATTTTCTTTTAATAAAATTTACAAAGCTTACATTTTACAATGACAAACATATTAATAATAATAATAATTATTTATTTTACAGTCTCTAAGTGGGAACACTCTTACTTTGAAGAAAGACATTATTTCAAGGGTTCCTTAGTAAAGAGAATGGTTCTAGATACTACATAGAACCCTAAACGCTTAATGAACCCTTTCAGAATGTGCTGTAAATGGTTCTGTAGAGAACCTTTTTAAAAAGGGTTCTGTATAGCAACAAAAGGGTACTTCTACTGTCACAAGCTTGACATTGTAACCCTTTTTGACGCTAAATAGAACCCCAAAAAGTTTCTCTTTAGAACCATCTACATTTCCCATCAATCTGAAGAACCGTTTCATGATGTAAAGGGTTCATGGTTCTTTATAGAACCACTTTCGTTACTCAGGAACCCTCGAAGAGCTGTCCTTTTTAAGTGTGTACTAGATCATTATTTTAGGTGACATGATGGTTGAAGTAAACTACACTGAAACGGTGCTGAATATTTGGTAAATAGGAGGTAAAAACCCCCGATAAGAGTGTTTTATAGAGAGTTTATTAACTCAGTTTGGGCTGTAAAAGCAAGCAGTGATTTTCACTGTGGTTCTACTGGGTTCTCTTTGTTTACATGGATTTTCCTTTGATGCTTGAGATGAGCTGTGAATGTCGCTATTACGTCCTTATTCCAAATAAATGTCCTTCGTCACTTTAATAGCTGGAACCAGCTGGTTATTTTAGTGTAATTTGGTTAGAATGTCTTGGATTTCATGCGCGAGTGTCACGCCACCCGCCGGTTCAGCACTACACCGTTGTACTCATACAAACTCCAACTCCCAGAATCCACCACAATGCAAAAAAGTGTCATCTTGTCAAATGAAGTTATTTTAATTCTCATCAATTTATCTAACATTTCACATTTTACGATGGTTGTGCTCCTATTATAAGATTATTTTGCTTATTTCGAGACATTTTATACCTGTTTCAAGAATTTTTAATGAGCAAAATTCTCATTACATGGCAAATAATTTTTCTGGTTTCAAGCACATTTCATAAACATTATTATATTAAAGCCAGTACAACGAGATAATTTTACTTAATAAAATAAACAAGTACAAAAATGTCTAGAAATATGTTCAATTATCATAAATTCAGCTTCCATAAGTCATATATTAGATTTATTGACTATACCTAATTATCTACTCTACTGACTATACTTAATTATCTATACTATTGACTATACTTTAGTTATCTATACTACTGACTATACTTAATTATCTATACTACTGACTATACTTAATTATCTATACTATTGACTATACTTGATTATATATACTACTGACTATACTTAATTATCTATACTATTGACTATGCTTAATTATCTATACTACTGACTATACTTAATTATCTATACTACGGACTATGCTTAATTATATATACTATTGACTATGCTTAATTATCTATACTACTGACTATACTTAATTATCTATACTACTGACTATACTTAATTATCTATACTATTGACTATGCTTAATTATCTATACTACTGACTATACTTAATTATATATACTATTGACTATACTTAATTATCTATACTACTGACTATACTTATCTATACTACTGACTATACTTTAAATATCTATACTATTGACTATACTTAATTATCTATACTACTGACTATACTTAATTATCTATACTACTGACTATACTTAATTATCTATACTACTGACTACACTTTAAGTATCTATACTACTGACTATACTTTAAATATCTATACTATTGACTATACTTAATTATCTATACTAATGACTATACTTTAATTATCTATACTACTGACTATACTTAATTATATATACTATTGACTATACTTAATTATCTATACTACTGACTATACTTTAATTATCTATACTACCGACTATACTTTAATTATCTATACTACTGACTATACCTAATTATCTATACTATTGACTATACTTTAATTATCTAGACTACTGACTATACTTTAATTATCTATACTACTGACTATACTTAATTATCTATACTACTGACTATACTTAATTATCTATACTATTGACTATGCTTAATTATCTATACTATTGACTATACTTTAATTATCTATATTACTGACTATACTTAATTATCTATACTACTGACTATACTTTAATTATCTATACTACTGACTATACTTAATTATCTATACTATTGACTATGCTTTATTATCTATACTAGTGACTATACTTTAATTATCTATATTACTGACTATACTTAATTATCTATACTACTGACTATACTTTAATTATCTATACAACTGACTATACTTTAATTATCTATACTATTGACTATACTTATTTATCTATACTATTGACTATACTTTAATTATCTATACTATTGTCTATACTTTAATTATCTATACTACTGACTATACCTAATTATCTATACTACTGACTATACTTTAATTATCTATACTTCTGACTATACTTAATTATCTATACTATTGACTATACTTTAATTATCTATATTACTGACTATACTTAATTATCTATACTACTGACTATACTTAATTATCTATACTACTTACTATACTTAATTATCTATACTATTGACCATACTTAATTATCTATACTATTGACTATAATTTAATTATCTATACTACTGACTATACTTAATTATCTATACTATTGACTATACTTTAATTATCTATATTACTGACTATACTTAATTATCTATACTACTGACTATACTTAATTATCTATACTATTGACTATACTTTAGTTATCTATACTACTGACTATACTTAATTATCTATACTACTTACTATACTTAATTATCTATACTATTGACCATACTTAATTATCTATACTATTGACTATACTTAATTATCTATACTACTGACTATAACCTAATTATCTATACTATTGACTATACTTTAATTATCTAGACTACTGACTATACTTTAATTATCTATTACTGACTATACTTAATTATCTATACTACTGACTATACTTTAGTTATCTATACTACTTGACTATACTTAATTATCTATACTATTGACTATACTTAATTATCTATACTACTGACTATACTTAATTATCTATACTATTGACTATACTTAATTATCTATACTACTGACTATAACTTAATTATCTATACTATCTGACTATGCTTAATTATCTATACTACTGACTATACTTAATTATCTATACTACGGACTATACTTAATTATATATACTATTGACTATAGCTTAATTATCTATACTACTGACTATACTTAATTATCTAGACTACTGACTATACTTAATTATCTATACTATTGACTAATAGCTTAATTATCTATACTACTGACTATACTTAATTATATATATTGACTATACTTAATTATCTATACTACTGACTAGACTTATCTATACTACTGACTATACTTAAATTATCTATACTATTGACTATACTTAATTATCTAATACTACTGACCTATACTTAATTATCTATACTACTGACTATACTTAATTATCTATACTACTGACTACACTTTAAGTATCTATACTACTGACTATACTTTAAATATCTATACTATTGACTATACTTAATTATCTATACTAATGACTATACTTTAATTATCTATACTACTGACTATACTTAATTATATATACTATTGACTATACTTAATTATCTATACTACTGACTATACTTTAATTATCTATACTACCGACTATACTTTAATTATCTATACTACTGACTATACTTAATTATCTATACTATTGACTATACTTTAATTATCTATACTACTGACTATACTTAATTATCTATACTACTGACTATACTTAATTATCTATACTATTGACTATGCTTAATTATCTATACTATTGACTATACTTTAATTATCTATATTACTGACTATACTTAATTATCTATACTACTGACTATACTTTAATTATCTATACTACTGACTATACTTAATTATCTATACTATTGACTATGCTTTATTATCTGTACTAGTGACTATACTTTAATTATCTATATTACTGACTATACTTAATTATCTATACTACTGACTATACTTTAATTATCTATACAACTGACTATACTTTAATTATCTATACTATTGACTATACTTATTTATCTATACTATTGACTATACTTTAATTATCTATACTATTGTCTATACTTTAATTATCTATACTACTGACTATACCTAATTATCTATACTACTGACTATACTTTAATTATCTATACTTCTGACTATACTTAATTATCTATACTATTGACTATACTTTAATTATCTATATTACTGACTATACTTAATTATCTATACTACTGACTATACTTAATTATCTATACTACTTACTATACTTAATTATCTATACTATTGACCATACTTAATTATCTATACTATTGACTATAATTTAATTATCTATACTACTGACTATACTTAATTATCTATACTACTGACTACACTTTAAGTATCTATACTACTGACTATACTTTAAATATCTATACTATTGACTATACTTAATTATCTATACTAATGACTATACTTTAATTATCTATACTACTGACTATACTTAATTATATATACTATTGACTATACTTAATTATCTATACTACTGACTATACTTTAATTATCTATACTACCGACTATACTTTAATTATCTATACTACTGACTATACCTAATTATCTATACTATTGACTATACTTTAATTATCTAGACTACTGACTATACTTTAATTATCTATACTACTGACTATACTTAATTATCTATACTACTGACTATACTTTAGTTATCTATACTATTGACTATACTTTAATTATCTATACTACTGACTATACTTAATTATCTATACTACTGACTATACTTAATTATCTATACTATTGACTATACTTGATTATATATACTACTGACTATACTTAATTATCTATACTATTGACTATGCTTAATTATCTATACTACTGACTATACTTAATTATCTATACTACGGACTATGCTTAATTATATATACTATTGACTATGCTTAATTATCTATACTACTGACTATACTTAATTATCTATACTACTGACTATACTTAATTATCTATACTATTGACTATGCTTAATTATCTATACTACTGACTATACTTAATTATATATACTATTGACTATACTTAATTATCTATACTACTGACTATACTTATCTATACTACTGACTATACTTTAAATATCTATACTATTGACTATACTTAATTATCTATACTACTGACTATACTTAATTATCTATACTACTGACTATACTTAATTATCTATACTACTGACTACACTTTAAGTATCTATACTACTGACTATACTTTAAATATCTATACTATTGACTATACTTAATTATCTATACTAATGACTATACTTTAATTATCTATACTACTGACTATACTTAATTATATATACTATTGACTATACTTAATTATCTATACTACTGACTATACTTTAATTATCTATACTACCGACTATACTTTAATTATCTATACTACTGACTATACCTAATTATCTATACTATTGACTATACTTTAATTATCTAGACTACTGACTATACTTTAATTATCTATACTACTGACTATACTTAATTATCTATACTACTGACTATACTTAATTATCTATACTATTGACTATGCTTAATTATCTATACTATTGACTATACTTTAATTATCTATATTACTGACTATACTTAATTATCTATACTACTGACTATACTTTAATTATCTATACTACTGACTATACTTAATTATCTATACTATTGACTATGCTTTATTATCTATACTAGTGACTATACTTTAATTATCTATATTACTGACTATACTTAATTATCTATACTACTGACTATACTTTAATTATCTATACAACTGACTATACTTTAATTATCTATACTATTGACTATACTTATTTATCTATACTATTGACTATACTTTAATTATCTATACTATTGTCTATACTTTAATTATCTATACTACTGACTATACCTAATTATCTATACTACTGACTATACTTTAATTATCTATACTTCTGACTATACTTAATTATCTATACTATTGACTATACTTTAATTATCTATATTACTGACTATACTTAATTATCTATACTACTGACTATACTTAATTATCTATACTACTTACTATACTTAATTATCTATACTATTGACCATACTTAATTATCTATACTATTGACTATAATTTAATTATCTATACTACTGACTATACTTAATTATCTATACTATTGACTATACTTTAATTATCTATATTACTGACTATACTTAATTATCTATACTACTGACTATACTTAATTATCTATACTATTGACTATACTTTAGTTATCTATACTACTGACTATACTTAATTATCTATACTACTTACTATACTTAATTATCTATACTAATGACCATACTTAATTATCTATACTATTGACTATACTTAATTATCTATACTACTGACTATACTTAATTATCTATACTATTGACTATACTTTAATTATCTATATTACTGACTATACTTAATTATCTATACTACTTACTATACTTAATTATCTATACTATTGACTATACTTTAATTATCTATACTACTGACTATACTTAATTATCTATACTACTGACTATACTTTAATTATCTATACTACTGACTATACTTTAATTATCTATACTACTGACTATACTTAATTATCTATACTACTGACTATACTTTAATTATCTATACTATTGACTATACTTAATTATCTATACTACTGACTATACTTTAATTATCTATACTACTGACTATACTTTAATTATCTATACTACTGACTATACTTTAAATATCTATACTATTGACTATACTTAATTATCTATACTATTGACTATACTTAATTATCTATACTACTGACTATACTTAATTATCTATACTACTGACTATACTTAATTATCTATACTACTGACTACACTTTAAGTATCTATACTACTGACTATACTTTAAATATCTATACTATTGACTATACTTAATTATCTATACTAATGACTATACTTTAATTATCTATACTACTGACTATACTTAATTATATATACTATTGACTATACTTAATTATCTATACTACCGACTATACTTTAATTATCTATACTACCGACTATACTTTAATTATCTATACTACTGACTATACTTAATTATCTATACTATTGACTATACTTTAATTATCTAGACTACTGACTATACTTTAATTATCTATACTACTGACTATACTTAATTATCTATACTACTGACTATACTTAATTATCTATACTATTGACTATGCTTAATTATCTATACTATTGACTATACTTTAATTATCTATATTACTGACTATACTTAATTATCTATACTACTGACTATACTTTAATTATCTATACTACTGACTATACTTAATTATCTATACTATTGACTATGCTTTATTATCTATACTAGTGACTATACTTTAATTATCTATATTACTGACTATACTTAATTATCTATACTACTGACTATACTTTAATTATCTATACAACTGACTATACTTTAATTATCTATACTATTGACTATACTTATTTATCTATACTATTGACTATACTTTAATTATCTATACTATTGTCTATACTTTAATTATCTATACTACTGACTATACCTAATTATCTATACTACTGACTATACTTTAATTATCTATACTTCTGACTATACTTAATTATCTATACTATTGACTATACTTTAATTATCTATATTACTGACTATACTTAATTATCTATACTACTGACTATACTTAATTATCTATACTACTTACTATACTTAATTATCTATACTATTGACCATACTTAATTATCTATACTATTGACTATAATTTAATTATCTATACTACTGACTATACTTAATTATCTATACTATTGACTATACTTTAATTATCTATATTACTGACTATACTTAATTATCTATACTACTGACTATAATTAATTATCTATACTATTGACTATACTTTAGTTATCTATACTACTGACTATACTTAATTATCTATACTACTTACTATACTTAATTATCTATACTATTGACCATACTTAATTATCTATACTATTGACTATACTTAATTATCTATACTACTGACTATACTTAATTATCTATACTATTGACTATACTTTAATTATCTATATTACTGACTATACTTAATTATCTATACTACTTACTATACTTAATTATCTATACTATTGACTATACTTTAATTATCTATACTACTGACTATACTTAATTATCTATACTACTGACTATACTTTAATTATCTATACTACTGACTATACTTTAATTATCTATACTACTGACTATACTTAATTATCTATACTACTGACTATACTTTAATTATCTATACTATTGACTATACTTTAATTATCTATACTACTGACTATACTTAATTATCTATACTACTGACTATACTTTAATTATCTATACTACTGACTATACTTTATTATCTATACTACTGAGTATACTTTATTATCTATACTACTGACTATACTTTAATTATCTATACTACTGACTATACTTTATTATCTATACTACTGACTATACTTTAATTATCTATACTACTGACTATACTTTATTATCTATACTACTGAGTATACTTTATTATCTATACTACTGACTATACTTAATTATCCTTGAGAAGATACCATTTTTTGCAGTGCAGGTCAAGTGACATTGTCCACCAACCATAGACTATTTCAAAGATCAGCTTCACCTGAATACAAATCCGCCAATCCACAGAGCCATATAAAGACTATTTGTTGACCCAGGCTTTGCAAAGTATTGCCACTGTTTTTCAGATCATACCGAGCGTTTTCTCTGTTTTTCGAGTATCTCGACCTTTTGTTTGTATTTATGTCTATGTTTTGTCTGTGTCCTTCCTGGTTTTAGTTGCTGTGCTTCTGCCTTCGCTATCCTCTTTGTGTCCTTTAGGCTTTGTTATTGTGTCTCAGGCTTTGACCCAACACGGTCAGAAATGAAGGTTCTGTTCAGGTACGTTTTTCCTTCATCAAGGTCCAAACAGTGTAAATGTTCCCTCAAAGCTCCAGCAGTGGTTCTAAGGTCTGATTGTGGAGCTTAAATCAGTTTCTCCAGGTGAAAAGTTGGTATTTGTTCCTTTTCATAACCGAATGTTTTAAAACAGAGCAGTAGAATAAAAGCCTGGAGGCGAGGCGAGGCGGGGTGTGGAGTCAGTCCAGCTTAGATCAGATCATCTCAGTGGATTATGGTTCAATTATGTTCGCTGAATAAAGGGACTGAGATGGAGCCTTGAGGGTCCCACCCCAGTGTCAGGAGGCAAACTGACCCAGTGACCGAGTGTAGCATGTTCTCAGATTATGATTTTGAAGCTCCTTCTACTAAACCCTCGTATAATCTTGTCTGCAAGCATCTGACTCTTTGTGTAGCTTTACAGTGGGCCAAACCTCAACAAACACAAAATAGTCACCATAAATATTACTCTGCCAAGCTTTGGCCTCAGAAGAGTCAAAGAAAAGAGAAGTGCAGACATATTAAAGTCAAATCCATCACAGAGAAAGAATCTAAACTTGTTTTGCACAAAGAAGCAATAACATCCAACGTATTTCATATGCTTGTGATTCGTTTGGATTTTTCTTGCGTTTATGGCTCCAGATTTAATGAGTAATGTAATGTTATGTTGTGCTTGGATGCTTTCATGTTTTGTAAGCGTCGTGTTCGTGCTCCCGGTCGATATGCAGAGCTGGGGGTCTTGAAAGAGTTCTGAAAGTTTTCCATCATGAGCCGTTGCCCTAAATTAGAAATCTTGGCGTAATTCTCGGCTCTCAAAGGACCAACCGTAACGTTTAAACTCACAGATAAAGTCAATAACACCGCTTTCTTTCATTTAAGCAATACAGCAGTGAGTAGAACCTTTCTCACAATGCAAGATGCTAAGAAGCTGGTCCAGGCTTTTATCTTTTTCACGGCTAGACTATTGTAATGCACGTTCGACACTACTACCTAGAACCACAATAGATAGACTTCAACGTGTGCTAACACATCCAAAACAGAGGGAACACGTTACACCAGTTTTAGCATCATAACGCTGGTCGCCTGTTTCATTCACAACAATTTTAAGATTCTTTTAGTGTTTTTCTAAAGCTCTAAACGGCTTAATACCTTCATATACAGGGTGGGCCATTTATATGGATACACCCAAATAAAATGGGAATGCTTGGTGATATTAACTTCCTGTTTATGACACATTAGTTTATGGGAGGGGGGAAACTTTTCAAGGTGGCTGGTGACCATGGTGGCCGTTTTGAAGTCGGCTATTTTGGATCCAACTTTAGTTTTTTCAATGGGAAGAGGGTCGTGTGACACATTAAACTTATTGGGAATTCCACAAGAAAAACACGGGTGTGCTTGGCTTTAATGTAACTTTATTCTTTCATGAGTTATTTACAAGTTTATGACCACTTATAAAATGTGTTCAAAGTGCTGCCCGTTGTGTTGGATTGTCAACGCACGACGACCGAATCCACTTTCCAGGAAACTGTTCATCTAGGAATGCTCGGACCTGACACCCATAATGTGGTGGTGCACCATCTTGCTGGAAAAACTCAGGGAACGTGCCACCTTCCAAAGTGGATTGGTCGTCGTGGGCCAGTTGAATGGCCCCCAAGGTCTCCCGATCTGACCCCCTTAGACTTTTATCTTTAGGATCATCATCATCTGAAGGCAGTTGTCTAGCAGCACCTGAAACTACGGAACACTGGAAGTTACATTAAAACCAAGCACACCAGTGTTTTTCTTGTGGAATTCCCAATAAGTTTGACGTGTCACACGACCCTCTTCCCATTGAAAAAACTAAAGTTGGATCCAAAATAGCCGACTTCAAAACAGCCGCCATGGTCACCACCCACCTTGAAAAGTTTTCCCCCTCCCATAAACTAATGTGCCACAAACAGGAAGTTAATATCACCAAGCATTCCCATTTTATTTGGGTGTATCCATACAAATGGCCCACCCTGTATTTTCCTTGAGATCCTCAACTCCTGCTGTAGTGAATGTTCTCAGACTGAAGCATTAAAAACACTGGAGAACCGTCTTTTGTCACTATGCACTATGATCTCCAATGCAGCACTACTCGATCTGAGCTGACTAGTGTAGCACAGCTGGCGAAGGCACTCCATCATCAGCCAGATGCACCCCAGCTGTTACTGTTAAAGGTTCAAGGCTCTCGTTTCCACAACCTTTATTCTGTGTAGGACTCCGTATGGTGTCAGACTCAGTATCGGCGAGTACTAAAGTACATACTTGTACTCGGTCTGAAAAAATGGTATCGATGTATCTTTACACCGAACATTCCGAACCCTTTACCTTTCGGTATCCGTTGGGCGCTTACTACTTTTATAAAACAGCTAAAAGCACTTTTATTTCGTTTAGCATTTTATTAGTTGACCTTTTGTATAAGCTGTTTCGTTAATGTTTATTTTGAATTCTATTCCATTTATTTTGCTGCATTTTAAAAGGCTATATAAATATCGATGATGGTGATGATGATGGTGATGATGATGATGATGATGATGATGTCTCATCATTATTATCATCATTATTATTATTAGGAGGTGGAAATGTGAAGCAGATGATTCATAAAGGGCCCGTATGCGAAATGCAGTTGTGTTTGGTCAATATCCAAAATAGAATGTCTGTCTGTATATAGTCTATAGTCCATGGGGGTCCTGACCACTGAAGAACAGGGTAACAGAGTATCAGAGAAACAGATGGACTACAGTCTGTAACTGTAGAACTACAGAGTGCAGCTATACGGTAAGTGGAGCTGATAAAGTGGACAGTGAGGGTAGAAACAAGGTCATAATGCTATTCCTGATTGGTATAATATTATATATATAAATATATATAAACACAAACAAAATGCACTCACTAAACACGCGACGGCAGTGGTTTAAGGTGGGCCTTTAAGCTCCGCTAGGCCCAATCTTTCTTGCGCCACTGGTTTGTATCCAGACTGAAGAGGTTTGGCCATAGAAAGACCAACATAAACTCAGAATATCAGCTTCCTTTTCACATATCCATGAGAAATAAATAAATAAATAAATAAATAAATAAAACCTTGAATAAAAGAAGTAAAGGACATCAACCGCAGACGAGAGTTATGAATTGCTTTCTCGCATGAATAGGAGACGTCTCCCCCTAACTGCAACACGCCGGTTCTCACAAAAGCTCTATCTGCCACAGCAGAAGAAACACAGTGAGGAACCCACGTCTCTGAAATTCTGTCTTTTCCTCAACGCAGCAAACAAACTATTTTGAGTCTTTGGGAAAAAAGTAAACATGTCACTTCCTGCCACTTTCATGAATGACAGCAGGAGCAGGAGCACAAAAAATATAGCTCACGTCGTTTGGTCCCTCAAACGGAGACGAGTTTGGCGTCTGGAGTTGGATTCTTCAGCTTTAACTGCGAGGCTGATGTAGGTAACAAGTACAGGAAGCCTATTCCCTTCAGTTAGCGTGGTGCCTTATTGATCCCTGTCCTTCGCTTGGACATATCAGGCTGCCTCACCGTGCTCAGAGCTGGATTTACATTTTTACCTGTTAATTACTCTTTAAAAGCTATTAGTTCATCTTTAATTACTGCAGGGTGGGTCGCTCCAAGGAATGTGATGATATTTACCACTAATTACTCGATTTCTATCGTGTGCTTGTTTACTGAAGCATTTATTTCATCCATACGCTGCAGACTGACCCCACCCCAGCAGATCTACAGTTCAGTCCACCAGAATTAGAGGAACACCAGTGTTTTCAGCCTCGTCTGTGGTGTTTACTTGTACTTAAGTCGGGGTTATGCTGCACGACTCAGAGCCCAACTTTAGCCCTGATTCTCGGTCTGGCCGAGTCTGAGCTGGTCAGCTCTAATCTGCAGATGTTTGGTCAGTGAGATTCGACGGTTGGGACAGTAAACTGAGTAGAGTGTGAACAGGGCAGCCTCAGATTTTTGGCCTCTTGATTGCATTTCAGGCCATTAGGACGATTTCAAGCATGTTCGAATTTTTTTAACCAGCTGGTCAGCAGCTCAATCTGACCGGACTCCTCTAACAGCCGAAACTATAAACTATAGTTTTGTAATTAAGTGAGTTTTAAGACATTAACTCAGTTTTTTCTTCTACAGCAGTTTATGTACATTTAAAACTCTAAAAACTACCAGACAATTTGTTTACACCGCTGCACTTTGAGCATGTTTATGTGTAAAAGTGGGCAGTTGTGGGCTGGAGGTTAGGGACCCAGCCTTGTGACCAGAAGGTCACTGGTTCGATCCCCTGAGCCCTTGAGCAAGACGCCTAACCCCCAACTGCCACAGATAGGGCTGCCCACCACTGCGGCCAAGTGTGCTCACTGCCCCCCAGTGTGTATGTGGTGTTTCACTGCACAGACGTGGGGGTTAAATTTCCCCGTTGTGGGACTAATAAGGGTCATTTAGCTTAGTAGTAATAATAATAAACTGAGGCAGAGTAAATTTAGTGCAATGTGAACACCAGAGTCTTAGATTTTTGCCATCTTAACTGCGTTTATACCCAATAGGAGAAGAATTTTTTGAGCGTAATCTAGGAACGTAAGCTGGTCAACGGCTCAATCTGAGCGGACCACAGTCACCCATGCGCAGTGCAGCTTAGTGATGAACGCCGTTTGAGGTATGAACTCAATTGAGTTTATTTCCATGTAAAACTCTAAAAGCCACCAGACTAATAACCCCCAATAATTTCACCCATGAGCACTTAAATATGTTTACCTACCTGTGTCAACAGCGAGTGTGGAGTGAGCTGCTATGTGTGTTTATCTGTTTATCTATAAACGGCTCGCTGTGCGAGTTCAGCGACTTCGGTTCTGCAACAACTTAACAGTTGAATATTGTGTGATTCCCAATATTTCTAATTTTTAGTGGATCCAGGGGTTTAGTAAAAAAAACAGAAACCTTATAAAAAAAGCTAACAAGCAGCTCACATTAGCCTCAATTATAAGTGTGTTTTGAGTTTATTATTATTATTATTATTATTATTATTATTATATAGCTATTCATATTCACTGCAAAAAAAATGACATCAAATCGTCTTAAATCTAATCAATATATCTAATTTTTCTCATGTTGAGATTGTTAGAAGAATACCTCAAGGCTATTTAAAGCAGTTTTTGCTTGTTTTTATGACTAATTTTTAACTTTTTTATTAATTATTATTACATTTTATCTATTGAAGCTGGTTTAAATTTTTTTGCCAGATAATTTTGCTGCAATTGTACACATTTTAAGCATTAATTCTTTTAAGAAGGCAATGGAAGACGATGATTTCTCCAGATAAAATGAATTAAAACAAGTATAAATATCTAGAGATGAGTTTTAAACTGTCTCACAATATTCTTGCAACAACCTCACAAGAAGCTGAAAGTAGATTTCAGATGATTTAAAATGTTCTTCTGGATATCATACCTACAGCGTGAGTCCAGGCTGAAAAGCGCTGGATGTTCCTTTAACACTGAGGATGAGGAGGGGGATGTGATGAAGACCTGTAGGACAGAGTTCTGTGCTCTGGTGTATCTGACCCTCAGTGACCGACACCAGTACTAGACATATTCATCATCTCCCCCGTCTGTAATTTACCACCGTGGCCTTCGTCCAGACGCCGCAGCTCCCACAGTCATAACGGAGTCTCATGAGAAACCTGTACAATAATCACCAAACAAGCCCTGTGAGCTTTTCACCGGTCAGTGTCTCTAACGAAGCAGCTCCCACCATAACGACATACAGACAGAACACATCATATTTCCTTCAGTCAGTAATACACAGAAATATGCCACCTACTGTTCTCCACTCTCAGAAATACTGAGCATGCAGACTAAACTGTGCAGCAGATGCTGAATAAAACAGGATATACTGAATAACTGAATAATTCTTAGTAAGTATTGAATCATTTGTAAAACATAATCAATCAATCAATCAATCAACCTTTATTTAGTCCCGGCCAATGCATCGTCTTGGGGGCAGTGGTGGGCTGGAGGTCAGGGAACCAGCCCTGTGACCAGAAGGTTGCTGGTTCAATCCCCTCAGATGACTGAGGTGTCCTTGAGCAAGACACCTAACCCCCAACTGGGTGCTGCGGATTGGGCTGCCCACCGCTCTGGGCAAGTGCGCTCACTGCCCCCTAGTGTGTGTGCGCTCACTAGTGTGTATGTGGGTGTTTCACTGCACGGATGGGTTAAATGCGGCGGTCTAATTCCACAGCGTGCAGACACAGTGACAAATGGCTCTTAACTCTAATTCTATTCTAAATTCTAGTCTCGGGGGACATTGAGGGTGCCCCCCATTTAAAATGTTGCCGAGTTAATACAGATTAAGGGACTGATGATGTGTAAGAAGATATCAAATGATAAAAGTAAATATAAGAAATTAAGTGAAACATTAATAATGATAAAAATACTTAAAAATAGAATTAAAAATCTAATAAAAATTAAACACGAGGAAGATAAGATAAAAACACTGATAAACTAATTGATTAAAATGACAAATATTAGTACAACAATAATTGAAATAAGAATAAGAATGTGAATAATAATGGATAAAATAACAAATAAATAATAAAATAATGAAAAATGCTAAAAAAAAATCAGGTAAAGCGGAGGTGAAGAATTTGAGACGAATTTAGAGCAGCTACTGAATAATTCATAGTAGAAACGGAATAATTTGTAGTGCATAGTGACTAATTTACGGCTAAATATTAAATTGTTTATAATAGACATTTAATCATTTTTAATGAGCATTGACTAATTTATAGTACATACCAAATGTATACTGTGTATACTGAATAATATATAGCAGATATTGAATAACAGAGAAGATTATCAATCATTTACAGTAGATACTAAATCATTTGTAGTAGGTACTGAATTATAGATAATGAATAGTTTAGAATAGATACTGAACAAGTTCTAGTAGACACTGAATCATTTATAGCAGGTGCTGAATCATTGAGTAGATACTAAATAACACATTTTAGAGCAATTTTATAGGAGAGGTATGAATAGAAATAAGAGAGTTATAAACAGTTATGGCTGTTCATCGCTGATTATCTGCCTGTGTATGTAAATAAAGATGCTGTGGAATGTCTCGTCTTTTGTTCTAGTCAACTGAAGCCACTTTTAAGCAATAAAGAAGTCAGTAACAAAACAGGTCCTAATAAACAGCAAATTATTTATGAACTAATAGATAGATAGATAGATAGATAGATAGATAGATAGATAGATAGATAGATAGATAGATAGATAGATAGATAGATACTTTATTGATCCCGAAGGAAATTTAGGCATCCAGCAGCAACAACACAATACAGTAAGAAACATATTCAACATCTATTAAACACAGAAGAACAGAAAATATATAAGGGTATAAAAACTTTCTGTAATAGGCTCTTAATGACTTTTTTAATCGTATTATTGTTGCATATTGTCAGATTTTACTCTAATTCATTGTGGATTGTTTCTATGGGTCCATTCATCAAGAGCATTTGAGATGCTGTAGACCAAATTAGAGATACGGGGTTGTGCTTTGACAGAAACAACATACTTTTAAAAATGGTACAATCTGAATTATTTACTTAGTGAATTTGTTAATAATTTCATACTTATAACTTCGGAAACTCAAATTAAACGTTTATTTAATGGCATAAAAATCCTAATAGTGCCCATTGAGGTCCAAAAACCTGATATCACTCAAAATGTTTTATTCATTTATTTGTTTTTAAACTTGGAAATAAACATTTGGAATTCAAAATATAATAATAATAAAATAAAGTTATAATAAGCTACACAGAGAAATATGACTATTCCTATAGAACCAAATGTGTGAATTTGACTATGTTGTGATTTTTTTTGTTCAAGAACATTAAACATTAAAAACATGTTGAGTCTGATTGTGTTCAGTCGATTCTCAGGTGGATCTGATCTACTCCTCAAATGCTTTTCACGTATTTTTAGCCTTTGCAGCTCAAGTGCACATCATTAAAGCAAGAGGACCACCAAATAATAAGAAATTCAAAGATTCTACATTTTACTCAATTATGCTGACAATAGACTTTGTGATGGAAAACCTTGTATTACATTGGAAAAGAACACAAAATATAAGCTTTATACATGGATAACAAAACTTTGTGTCTCCAAAATGTTAAATTCACAGCAGAAGGAAAACATGTTCACTTGTGATGGAGGTTCATGTGAAAAGAAACCATTTCTGTAGCTAGTTTTTAAAGTATGTAGAAAGAAAGGGAAAAAAGAAATGATAAAAACGGAGAGAGAAGGTTTTTGCATGACAGTGATAATAATAATAATCATCATAATCATTTGGACTTTTGTTATGAAGCTGCAACTTCACAATTTACATAAAGCTTATTAAACTCAAATATTGCTGCTGTACAAAGAAAAACAAGGATCTCTGAAATAGTGACTTTACAGGAGAAGGCAAACACACTTTTACCCTTTAATGTACAACCACAATTCCAGTGAAGTTGGGACGTTGTGTAAAACACAAATAAAAACAGAATTCAATGATTTGCCAATCCTTTTCAACCCATATTCAACTGAATACACTACAAAGACAAGATATATATATATATATATATATATATATACATAAGTACAGACATCTCTAAATATAGAGATAAATACAGAGTTTATTTAAACCCTGAGTTTTCCAGTATTTTGCTTCTCAGCGCTGGAGCTGCATCTTCAGGGCTTCATGCCTGAATATGATGCTCCAATCAGGCCATCCAGCCTAGAGTCACTGCTACAGTGAGCTTTTCTTACCCAGCGTCCCACTTTAAATGTTAGACTACATTACATCACAGCAAACCAAGTACCCATCAGTGTAGAACCACCCTCACTGGTTCTAACATCAAGTAGTAGAACCCTTCACTCTGTAACACCACACCACACTACAGTACAGTAGTGCTGGTTTCTGCTGGCGTTCTATTGGATATGCAGTGTTAAGTCAGTGCCAGGCTAACGGTGGTGCACATTAACAGCGGTGCACAATAATAAGAGGAAGAAGATTACGAAGAACAGTAAGTTGGCATTTTCAAGCCAACGTAAAAAGCCTGTCCATTGCTTACATTTATATGTTGCTGGTCAAACGGTCAACAGTTCTCCTGGTAGAAGTGATGAAGGCACAAATAAGAATGATGTAACTATTATCTACCGTTAACAAACTGAGATTATGACCGAGTCGGCAGTTCTAGTGCTCTTCTACTGTAAAATGGAACCGAACAGTCTGAAAGAGTTGCCGCCGCAGTGGAAGCGGCCCCTACGCCACATTCCTCCTGACATTTTCTCGTCTTTTTTTCTTCCTGACAAAAAGACGACGCACCATCAGAAACAGCCACTTATCAGAGAAAAGGTTTCAGCATTAAGGGGCTTTCCTGTGTCGCAATGTCCTCCCACTGAGCGGCATCTCAGGCTTCTTTCTTCTCCGGCCGTTACCGAGGGGTCGAGCTGTGAGCTGTGAAAATCTGATTTGCTCTGAGGTGTGTGTGCGTGCTCGTTCCCCCGGACCGAACACACACACTCCTCCGCACCATCACAAAGGCGCGTTTCTCCTGCGATTCGCCGCAGCCCATCTAAGTGCCATTTCTCTCTTTATTCCGACCGGCTAACATGCTTCAGGCTTCATCTGCTGCCGGAGAGGCAACCAGGGAGTGATCTTTCTCCCTGCTATTCAGAACTCTCTCCTCAGCATGAGGCCTAATCTCAGCAGCATTCACCCTTTACTGCCGTCTGCAGACGCCCGTCAGTCAGGCCCATCCGTCACACGGTCAAACCCTTAATACCTCCATAACGGCACTCTATCCCTCCACTAACTGCACCTGCACCTTCCCCTCACAGCTCACTGACCACGTCTGCCGCCTGGGTGAAGACGCTGCTGTGTGGCGCTCCGAATTAACGCTGTTCACACGTCGGTTTGTTGCATATATCACATCAACATAATTCTCCTAATTGGCTCAGGAAGCGTGAAGTGGTACATCCTTAGCACTGAAAGGTTCTTTGGCTCATAACAGTATTTGAATATATGACCCTGTTTAAACTTCCTGCGTCCTGCTAAGACTTTGGCCACATGCATTTATACTTGGGGGTCAAATGCGTCTCTGGTTAGTCAGACTGCAGTCTGATTGCTGTGGGACGGAATATGCAAATCTGCTCGTTACGCAGAAATCAATTACCAACTGTTTATCTGTTCAGGCTTCAATACTGCACAGTTCCTGTAAGTCGTTTGTGTGGATCACATTCCCAGTGATGCACTGCAAGGGGGGGGGTTCGGTTGTACTGAGAGGGGTTCCAGTTGTTGGAGTTGTACTGGAAGGAGTTTCGGTGGAACTAGAAAAAGTTTTGATTGTACTAGGAGGGATTGTAGTTGTAACGAGAGGAGATTTGGTTGTACTGGGTGGGGTTTTGGTTGTGTTAGGAGGGGTTGTGGTTGTACTGGGAGGAGACTGGGATTTGCAGGAAAGAGTTGTTCTGGGAGGGAATGTTGGTTGTACTGGGGTCAGTTTGGGTTGTACTCAGAGTAATAATGGTTGTACTGGGAGGAATTTGGATTGTACTGAGAGGAATGTTGGTTGTACTGGGATCAGTTTGGGTTGTACTCAGAGTAATAATGGTTGTACTGGGAGGAATTTGGATTGTACTGAGAGGAATGTTGGTTGTACTGGGATCAGTTTGGGTTGTACTCAGAGTAATAATGGTTGTACTGGGAGGAATTTGGATTGTACTGAGAGGAATGTTGGTTGTACTGGGATCAGTTTGGGTTGTACTCAGAGTAATAATGGTTGTACTGGGAGGAATTTGGATTGTACTGAGAGGAATGTTGGTTGTACTGGGATCAGTTTGGGTTGTACTCAGAGTAATAATGGTTGTACTGGGAGGAATTTGGATTGTACTGAGAGGAATGTTGGTTGTACTGGGATCAGTTTGGGTTGTACTCAGAGTAATAATGGTTGTACTGGGAGGAATTTGGATTGTACTGAGAGGAATGTTGGTTGTACTGGGATCAGTTTGGGTTGTACTCAGAGTAATAATGGTTGTACTGGGAGGAATTTGGATTGTACTGAGAGGAATGTTGGTTGTACTGGGAGGAGTTTTGGTTGTCCTGAGAGGGATTTCAGTTGTACTGGGAGGGGTTCTGGTTGTGTTAGGAGGGGTTGTGGTTGTACTGGGAGGAAACTGGGATTTGCAGGAAAGGGTTGTTCTGGGAGGGAATGTTGGTTGTACTGGGAGGAGTTTCAGTTATACTGGAAAAGGTTTGGGTTGTGTTAGGAGGGGTTTTGGTTGTACTGGGAGGGGTTTTGGCTGTCCTGAGAGGGATTTCAGTCGTACTGGGAGGAGTTTAGATTGCACTGGGAGAGGTTAAAGTTGTACTGGGAGGGAATTTGGTTGTACTGGGAGGAGTTTCAGTTATACTGGAAAAGGTTTTGGTTGCACTGGAGGGGGATTTGATTATAATATGGGGACTTTGATTTGTACTCGGAAGAGTTTATTTGTCCTGGGAGGGGTTTGTGTTGTACTGGGCAGGTTGGTTGTACTAGGAGGAGTTTTGGTTGCACTGGGAGGGGTTTCAGTTATCCTGGGAGGAGTTTTGGTTGCACTGGGAGGAGTTTCGGGTTTTTTTTAGTGTTTTTGAGTTCTGCGTAAAATTCTGCTAAAATTGTCTCTGGTGAAAGATTTGGTAGTTTGGTAGTTTTTTGGTAGTGACGACAGAATGTTAAATCATTTATTTTAATCATATCTTTTTAAAATGTTCTATAAATAAACCTGCTAAATCTTTCATTTCGTAAGGCTTTGCAAATAGAGAAGGAAAATATAATAATTTACACCCCTCCTTTTATCTGAGCCCCTGAGCGACATCTGCCTGAGTTGCAACATGGGAGCCACCAGAGCTGCTAGAGTCACCAGAGCTGCTAGAGTCACCAGAGCTGCTAGAGCCACCAGAGCTGTTAGAGCCACCAGAGCTGCTAGAGTCACCAGAGCTGCTAGAGCCACCAGAGCTGTTAGAGCCACCAGAGCTGCTAGAGTCACCAGAGCTGCTAGAGCCACCAGAGCTGCTAGAGTCACCAGAGCTGTTAGAGCCACCAGAGCTGCTAGAGTCACCAGAGCTGCTAGATTCACCAGAGCTGCTAGAATCACCAGAGCTGCTAGAGTCACCAGAGCTGCTAGAGTCACCAGAGCTGCTAGAGTCACCAGAGCTGTTAGAGCCACCAGAGCTGCTAGAATCACCAGAGCTGCTAGAGTCACCAGAGCTGCTAGAGTCACCAGAGCTGCTAGAGCCACCAGAGCTGTTAGAGCCACCAGAGCTGCTAGAGTCACCAGAGCTGCTAGAGCCACCAGAGCTGTTAGAGCCACCAGAGCTGCTAGAGTCACCAGAGCTGCTAGAGTCACCAGAGCTGCTAGAGTCACCAGAGCTGTTAGAGCCACCAGAGCTGCTAGAGTCACCAGAGCTGCTAGATTCACCAGAGCTGCTAGAATCACCAGAGCTGCTAGAGTCACCAGAGCTGCTAGAGTCACCAGAGCTGCTAGAGTCACCAGAGCTGTTAGAGCCACCAGAGCTGCTAGAGTCACCAGAGCTGCTAGAGTCACCAGAGCTGCTAGAGTCACCAGAGCTGCTAGAACCACCAGAGCTGCTAGAGCCACCAGAGCTGCTAGAATCACCAGAGCTGTTAGAGCCACCAGAGCTGCTAGAGTCACCAGAGCTGCTAGAGCCACCAGAGCTGCTAGAGTCACCAGAGCTGTTAGAGTCACCAGAGGCAGATCTGCACCTCACCTGCATGAACTGACCCCCCTGCTGTTGCAGCGTCAACTCAAACTATCTAATTAACCACTGCTCCACCCGTTTTCCCCCGTTTTGTGTTCTACTATTTTATACTAACACTGTTTTCTGTCCGGTGCCAACCAGAGGAGGACGGGTTCCCCTCTTGAGTCTTGCTTGCATTGGCGACGCTCATGGGGGCTCAGACCTGGATTTTTCTGCTTTGTGACAACACCTCCTGTAAAAATCACTATATAAATAAACTTCGACTTGACTTGACTTTTACATACATTTGTAAAAAGCAGCTCTGATGGGCAGCGTATGTGTTTATCTATGTTTTATTATATAATATGCCTTATGCTTTGTAACGGGACCAGCCAGATAAAAGGAATGAATGTGTGTCCAGTGACACACTGCAAGGGGAGAGGTTTCGGTTGTTTGGATTGTACTGGGAGGACTTTTGGTTGTACTGGGAGAGGTTCAAGTTGTAATGGGAGGGATTTTGGTTTTACTGGGAGGAGTTTAGATTATACTGGGAGGGGTTTTGGTTGTACTGGGAGGGATTTAAGTTGTACTTGAAGAGGTTTAAGTTGTACAGGGAGGGAATTTTATTGTACTGGGAGAGTTTTGGTTGTACTGGAAAAGGTTTTGGTTGTGCTGGAGGGGGATTTGGTTATAATTGGGGGGAGTTTGTGTTGTTAAGGGTGGGGGGTTGTGCTGGGAGGAGCATCTTTGTACTGGGAGGGGTTTGTCTTGTACTGGGAGGGGAGGTTGATTGTACTAGGAGGAGTACAAAGTGTGGTCAGCCTAAAAAGTGTGGTCATATATATATATATATATATATATATATATATATATATGTATATATATAGACTCAGAACCTATTATAAGATAAATAAATCAGCACTGAAATTCCAAATAATGAATTTGTAACAGGAAACAGCTGAGGAAGCTGAATTTCAAACACACCAGGCTATAAAAGCTTTTACATATGCCAACATACCAAGCAGCTCTGCAGCGCCCGACTGCTGATGCATGTAGAGAGCGCTTTAATAACCGCGCTAGAAGTCGTCTGCATGAGTAACCAATAACAGCTCGGGCTTCACGGCGTGTGTGTGTACAGTATTAAACTGAGTAAAACTCAAGGCTGGAGCAGGTAAAGGATGCGTTTGTGTTTGTAGGTGGACTGAAGGCTGAGTGACTCATGCAGATAAACTGGACAGAACTGGAAACGAACAGGAGCTGTTCAACATGACGGAGATGTAAAAGCTCTCCATTCATTATGTAGCACATTCAAGCCCACATTTTGAAATCTAACTTGAAGATACACCCTCAGAAAAAAGGTACTGAACCGTCACTGGGGTGGGACCCTCGAGTATTCATCCCCATCCCTTCACCATAATCCACTGAGATGATCTGTTCTAAGCTGGACTGACTCCACACCCCGCCTCACCTCCAGGCTTTTACTCTACTGCTCTGTTTTAAAACATTCGGTTATGAAAAGGAACAAATACCAACTTTTCACCTGGAGGAACTGATTTAAGCTCCACAATCAGATCTTAGACCCACTGCTGGAGCTTTGAGGGAACATCTACACTGTTTGTACCTTGATGAAGGAAAACATTCCTGAACAGAACCTTCATTACTAACAGTGCACATTAATCTATTATCTATGATGCTGATTCAGCACAAACTCATCTTTCCAGTAATATTAGTTACAATAAACTTTCAATGTTTAGGAGACAAATAATATACACATACGGACGTTTACTTCGAAAAATAACTAAGAAATATAGAACAAAACATCCATCCATAGATCCATCCATCCATTTTCTACGCCGCTTCTCCGTCAGGGTCGTGGGGGGTGCTGGAGCCTATCCCAGCGGTCATCGGGCGGAAGGCAGGATACACCCTGGACAGGTCGCCAGTCCATCGCAGAACAAAACAAGTTGAATAAATCATCCAACCAGACAAGCACTTTATCAACTTATCAAACTCTGTCCTATCAAAGCCGCTGTCGTCTATATGTACAGATAAGAGACCACATTTCTTGGTTCTGTCTAAGAATCCTTAGTTTATGCTCTCACTGCTGACTACCGGCATTACTATCCAGCTGTATAGAGCCTCGCCACACTGCTGACATGCCTCGTCATCACTGCCCTATATAATAATATATAATAATATATTCATTGAAGCAAACCTCGTTTTTTTCTAAAGTCTGGGGTGGAATTTTCAAAGGTTTTTCACTCATTACATTACATTACATTACATTTAGCAGACGCTTTTATCCAAAGGGACTTACAAATAATGTGGTACATAGAACAAACATAGTCAGGCCTTAAAGGAGGCCAAGGGGTAATAGCGGGGTAGAGAAGGGAAGGAGGGCAAGAAGGAGATGAGCTTGGTAGTGGCTAGTTCGAAACTCGTTCGAAATGCGGTGCCAACTGAACGTTGGAGTAACTTATTCTGAGAAATTCAAATGGACCTAATGGACCAAATGGACCTACAAATGCTTTCTTCAGTTGGTAACTCAGCCGTTTTGAGTTAGATCCTTTTTTAGCATATTTGGAGTTAAGATAACTTCATTTAAATATATTACATTCAGTATTTTTGTTTGGGTCGTCATTGGTCGTCACACAAATACAAACAGGCCAATAAGGGGTTGTTTTCCCCTCTTATAACTATACACCAATCAGGCGTAACGTTCTGACCACCTCCTCGTTTCTACGCTCACTGTCCACTTTATCAGCTCCACTGACCGTAGAGCTGGACTCTGTAGTTCTACAGTTACAGACTGTAGTCCATCTGTTTCTCTGATACTCTGTTACCCTGTTCTTCAGTGGTCAGGACCCCCATGGACCCTCACAGAGCAGGTACTGTTTGGGTGGTGGATCATTCTCAGCACTGCTGCTTATTACACTGATAATAAACTAATAGGTGTATTGATGAATGAAGAAGTAACACGAGAGCTCTTTATTTATGAGTTAACCTGTCGTGCAGGTTTAGGAGGAAATATCCTGTATCTACTAGGCTCAATGTTGTAGAAAACACATTATAACTAGCTTCCATTTAAACGTGGGTACAGCTGGCATCCACCTGCCACCCGGTCCTGATCTCGTCCGGCTCGAAACGCCCTAAACTGCATGAGGACAGAATGACACCAGCTATTTTAAGGAACAAACAACAAAAGAGGAGAGGAAAAAACTAGGCCTACAGCTTTTGCCATCTGGTCAGGACAAACGATGCGATGTGCACCCTCCTCACCCGCTCTTCATCACTCAGAGCTCCTCTGTGAGAACTGAAAAGTCCTAAAAGTCCAAGAAACAAAGCGGGTTCTACATCTGGCCAGCTGGAGAACGCACGACCTCAATATGTCTCAATGAGCAGACGACAGGTAATGAGGAGAAAAGACCCCGAGACGTGGCTGTCATTACCTGCACACAGCCTGGGTCCTATATTCACACTGCAGCAGCCCACATGAATATTTCAGCATATTTATATTGAGGCCCTGTGTTTCACTTTCCCTGTATGTTCCTGTTTTCTCTCACGGTGTTTGATAGAATTCATTTCTACACGACCACTGATGTAAATCTTTCATCTGGCCACAGAAGAGACCCAGGAGACTGGGGTTTGTAGAAATAACGATGGTTTATTTGAAGACCAAGCGCTCAGTCCAGCCTCACCCCAGTCTGAAGGCCAGTTTTTGGACCCAGGGCTTTACTCGAGATCTCCCCACCCACAAGTCAGAGAGTGGATGCTCTCAGATGTGAATCCTGTCATAAAGAGTCTGTGTTCTCAGGGACTCCTATTGCATCCTATTGTAAATAACTTAGTCTCGTAAACTGAGTGTTCTGTTCCAGGACGGCCTAATAAAGCAATAAGCCATGAGAGGCCGAGGGTTATTGCAACTTTATCACAGGGATGGGTGCTCATGGCGCAAAGTGGAGTGCCTAAAACTCCCTTCCCTGTGATAAAATCGCAGTAACCCACTGCCTAGAGCGGCTTATTGTTTTTATAAAACAGTGGCCAACATAAAATATACGAAAATGCACAGTAAGTTATTATTAATTATAATTGACCTAAAATATTCCGCCAAGAAATGTAGCTCCTTTAGAGTATGGTACTGTTGCTAAGCAACCATTGAGTGCTGAATGAGGAGGAGAACATTTGGTCGCAAATCTCTGTAAACGGCACACATTTCAGGATTTTTAAAACCTTTTTCGTGAACAGTGAACAGATAATAACACAGCAATGTTTAATGCAAAAGCTTTCAGTTTATGAGCACTTTTTGGTACCAAATCAGCGCCGCGAGTCTTCTGCCCGTCTGACGACGCCACTTTTCTCACACTGGGGCTGAATCTCAAATGGCTCCCTGCTCCCTACGTAGTGGGAGTTTAAATACTGGATCCTGCAGCCCAGCAGAGCAAAATATCACTAAAAATGGCAATTTGGGATTCATCCACATTCAGACCCAACAAGCAGTCCACAGTTTGACAGCAGACGCTCGAATTTCTAAGCTTAGGCCCAAGTCCTATTTCACCCCTCGCCCCTACCACTTAACCCTCAGTCCTCCGTTTCACGTCTAGGGGTGGGGTGTCCCGATTCTTGCTGAGATAGAGGGGTGGGGCGAAGTGTTGGGGCTACATGACCCTCCAAACGGAGGTTTTTCAGAGTCTCGCACCAAACAGAGAGAAAAAAAAACAGCGAGACGGAGAACAAGAGACCAGAGAATCCACAAATGTGAGAATTTTCTTCGTTAAAAAATTATAATAACGCCTCTTTTATCTCAGTTTAATGTGGTTTTGATGTATTATGGTCTTTTTCTTCATAACAAGCATAAAAAGTCATTTATAGCAGGCTAATGTCTCGGTAGCCAGCTGGCTAACTTTCCCGTTCCACCTTAAATAGTCCAGCAGTTCTGACGCCTGAAGCGCCAGAATGTAACTGCGGCTCCATTTAAGGTGGAACGGGAAAATTCAAACAAGGATCTGGAGAATCTCTGACTTCAGCTTCACATCACTGAAGAATTAGGGGGGGTGATAATAAATAACTGCCCCCCTCTTTGAAGGCGTATGATCCCTAAATGTAACTAAAGCCCAGCAGTGAGGAGCTGAACGTTCCCCTCCTCTGCTGTCCCTGCAGACGGGCAGGGTCGCCTACAGAGCGGCGCTGGTAGCTGTTAATGAAGTGATGCTCTTTTATTTGAGGGTAGGGGTAAAAATGAGAAATGGGACTGGGCCTAAGTTTAAATTATGCTGCAGTCAAAAGCTGAGCTAGTAGCCAAAGAGTCAGAGTATATATGGCATGGAATGGTTCTATATAGAACCTATATATATATATATATATATATATATAGAACCATTGCATGCTTAAATGGTTCTGTGCATGGTGAATTACAACAGTGAACACTAAAAGAACCCTTTGCTTGATTAAAGGGTTCATTGCATTGCAAAAGCGTTCTTCAGATTGTTGGAGAATCGGTTGTCTATTGTTCTATATAGAACCTCTTTGAAGAGGGCTCTATATTGTACTAAAAAGGGTTCTTCTATTGCTATGATGTCAAGATTGTTACAATAGAAAAACCAATTTTGGTGCAAAATAGAACCCTTTTCAAAGAGGTTTAATGTAGATTTTAGTGAAGGCAATGTTTATATTTAGAACCATGAGTTCTATATAGAACCATTTCATGGTATCCATGGTGAATGATTCTTGGGATTGATGGAGAATGTGTTGTATATGATTCTGTGTAGAACCTTTTTTTGAATATGGTTCTATATAGCACCAAAAATGGTTCTGCTATTGTTACAATGTCAAGCTTTAAACATAGTAGAACATTTTTGAGCCCCATAGACTTCACCATAAAAAGAACCATGAAATGGTTCTATGTAGAACTCAGGGTTCTAAATAAAAATTAGTTTATACTTTATTAAGTTTCATACAACAGTCAGTTCCGGCCACGCGAGCTGATTGGTTGAGAAGGTTCTAACGGTGCTGTTATTTCACCATAACATCACGTTTTCTTCACAAACACTGTATCACTCCGCTGAGATGCCGTTGCTAAGCAACGACTCTGACAGCTGTAGGAGGCGCTCGAGCCATCTGAACGTTTTAACTTCTAACTTTGCCACAAACAGAAAACGGACGCTGTTAAGACCACATCTGACCGACAGCCGATTTGGTCCGACTCTGAAGACGAGACGACACTAAATTCCCAAACTGTCATCACCACTGAGCAGCTTTTCAGTCGGCAGCTGTGACAGAAGAGCAGCTGAACAACCTGGAATCAGCCAGAAATGAACCCAACACCATTCGCCAAACTAAACGGGCTGTAAGAAGCTTTACAGACCGGCTGGAACAAAACAACATTAATACTGATCTGGACAAACTGACCAAACTGAGCTGAACCTGATATTGGGTCAGTTTTACGGCTCAGTCTGATTTGGTCCGACTCTGAAGATCAGACACGTTTGGTGAATGGTGTTGGGTTCATTTCTGGCTGATTCCAGGTTGTTCAGCTGTTCTTCTGTCACAGCTGCCGACTGAAAAGCTGCTCAGTGGTGACGACAGTTTGGGAATTTAGTGTAAGGAGCTGGAGAACGAACTGCCGGCTGAGCAGCGAGTGGGCGGAGCTCGTTACTCTGACGTAGCAACGAGCTGCTCGTTAAGGAGCTGTAATTAGGAGGAAGGAGCTGAACATTAAAACATATTAAAGCCGCGTTCACGGCCAGTTTATTCATTTCTTACTGTATTTATTTAGCTGCTGTATTAAAGCAGTAGAGCACTCGAGGAGTGAGTTATCACCAATAACATCACGGCTGTAGATCATCACTTCCAAAATATCTTCTGGAAGAACGGCACTCCGTCCCTCCAGTGCAGATGTAGAACCTGTGCCAATGAGCCCTGGAGCTGTTCTGGTCTTCCAACATCTTACTTTATGCCGTTTTTCATTCATTTGTCAACTGTCTGTACATCATTCCTGCATATTCATTTGAGAGGATAATGTAATTCACATCACAGCTAATTTCGGCACACTCGCTCGCTCTCTGAGGGTCACTCCATAATGGAGATGGAATAAGTGGACCCTTTTGACTCCATGTTTAACCACTCTTCACCGAGTGTCAATCAATTGGCTTCAGCCCACAATTTGCTCAGCTGTAATTATTCTGTCTCCTGCAGCGGAACCATCACAGCACATAAAAGTTTACACAATAAAATCTTCAACCTCGCCGCTGCACAGCCACGTCCCTCGGGGAGAATAACAAGGCAATTAATTACACAATAGAACACATGACGGCTTATTTAACGTAAAAACGAGGACGTTCTGAATTCAAGCTCTTAAGAGTTTGTGTGGAGGTGTGGCAGATCCAGTCTTCAGAGTCTTCACCGGTTGCCCATTTCATTCTGTATTCAGTACAAAGTTCTTCTTATAAAATATAAAGCTCTGCACAGCCTGGTTCCACAATACTTCACAAAAGTTCTATCTATATGTCCCATCCCGCACTTTGAGATCGCAAAATCTAGGCCTCCTTCATGTTCCTAGATTTAAATGGACTTCTATGGGTGGTCGATCATTTAATGTAGTAGCTCCTGTAAGGGTTCAGCCTGCACCGCCTACTGCCAGCAGAGGGCGTCAGCAGCAAAGCCCCCAGCCTGCGCCACCTGCTGCCAGCAGAGGGCGTCAGCAGCAAAGCCCCCAGCCTGCGCCACCTGCTGCCAGCAGAGGGCGTCGGCAGCAAAGCCCCCAGCCTGCGCCACCTGCTGCCAGCAGAGGGCGTCAGCAGCAAAGCCCCCAGCCTGCGCCACCTGCTGCCAGCAGAGGGCGTCAGCAGCAAAGCCCCCAGCCTGCGCCACCTGCTGCCAGCAGAGGGCGACGGCGGCAAGGTGCCATCAATCAATTAAGACTAGGTGCTGGCCAACACCAATGTTTGTAGAGGTGTGACCGGCACGGTGCTTAGTCTTCAGAAAGAAAAGAAAAGAAACCTGCCCCCAAACCAAAAAAGAAAAATAAAGGAGGGCCGAGAAAAAACATACCTAAAAAAAAAAAAAAACAACACCAACAAAAACGGAGTAACTGCCCCCAAATTACTCACAACAAAACGCCCAAAAATCCAAGCCATACCAAAGGTGTTTGCGAAAGGAGCAAACACAAGAAGGAAAGTCTGCCAACCGGCATAATTACGGTGGCAGCGTCCCCTTTGTTTGCCCTTCGCTTCCGTGCCTTTTCCCGCCTTCCTCAAGGTGCCTTGACCGTCACCACTTGCACACTCTAGTGGCACAGCGGTAGCGTCGTGGACCATCGACCATAACAGCGACGGTCCAAACCTCAGTCTGGGCGCCTCATTGGTCGAAACGGCGACTGTATGTTCTGCTGCCCCTTATTTCCCGTTCGTTTTTGTTGGGCTTCATTTCTGTGCTTGGGTCCACCTCCCAGCCATCCTGTAACACTCCCAAGTTATGGAATACTCTCCCCCAGGCTATTCAGGATACACCCTCTCCGTCTTCATTCGGATCTCCGTTAAAGACGGACTTGTTTTCACTGTGTTTTCGTTGTTCCGTTTATACGTGAATGTTTACCTGTGATGTCCTTTTCTTTAACGTGTTGATGTTCTTTGATTGTAAAAGCGTCCTTGAGCAGGAAAAAGTGCCATATTAATAAAAGAGATGATGATGATGATGATGATGATGATGATGATGATGATGATGATGATGATGATGAAAGCCAGCTCTCCTAAACACCCCACTCTTAAAAATGATGGTTCTGCAAAAGTCCTTCGGTGGTTCTATATAGAACCATGAACACTCAACAAAACCTTTGCATGATTTAACGGTTCTTCATACAGTGGAATGGTTCTTCAGATTGATGGAGAATGTGTTCCATACGGTTCTACACAGCACCAAAAAGGGTTGCTGTGGTGTCACGCTTGTAACAATAGAAGAACCATTTTTGGTGCTACATACCAAACAATGATTCTATATATAGAGTTATAAATACTCAGAGAACTACAACACTTTCTCCATCAGTCCGCTTTGAGAAGGGTTCTATCGCTATAATGTTAAGCTTAGAAGAACCCTATTTGGTGCTATATGGAATCCTTTACAAACAGGTTCTATACATTATATTTTTACAGTGCACCAACTTGTTAATCCAAATATGAGGTATGATGTTCTGTGCTCTATTAGCATCGTGGTAGAACGTTCTTTAATTGAGTACGAAGGCTCACACACCCCGCCTCGCCTCGCCTCCAGGCTTTTACTCTACTGCTCTGTTTTAAATCATTCGGTTATGAAAAGGAACAAATACCAACTTTTCACCTGGAGGAACTTCGCAATTGGACCTTAAGGCCACTGTAGTGCCTTTGAGGGAACATTTACACTGTAGGTAACATGAGCGTTTATTTCTAACAGTCCGGCTTCCATTTCTCAAAGAAATCTGCAGAGACGCCTCCAAAGTTCAGCCGTACACTGTCAGAAATGAAGGTACC
>NC_051220.1:41850218-41895218 GCF_015220715.1 Pygocentrus nattereri | reverse complement strand
CACATTGGGTGAAACTCTGATGTTGCTCTAGTTTAAACTCTGACATTTGAAGCCTGTAATGAGCTTATTGTGTTTTAGTGTTTCAGTAAATCCTTCAGTAAATTCTTCAACTTGAAGCCTCAGTCTGAACCCTTTAAACCCTTTAAAGACTGGCGGCTTTAGTCCAGTACGCTCCACTTTACTTAGAGTGCACTAATGCAGCTTATGAGCTCTTATAATGTGCTATGAACACTACATACACTGCATTATGTTAATAATTCATAATGCATTATAAGCATGGCTCTAACATGTAATGAATTTTATAAACATTTATAGCCATGTTTATGATGCCTTATGAACGCAGTATAACATGTTATGAATGTGCCTACAGATGCTTACAAACATGACATTCATAGAAAGAGTTCCTGAACCGTCTTTCCGAGAGTGTAAACAGACCAGGGTTCAGTTCACGGCTTCATCTGCTCATTGTGTTCATACCAGCGGAAAAGCCGTATGATCTAACTGAACTGCACACTCGGTTCCTGTCATTCCATCTGCTGTACGGCTGCTTGAATAAAAAGCCAGTCTTAAACGACCCAAACATGACCTTTAACATCACCATCCGCTTAACCAGCAACTGGACAGCGTGGCGGCTGATGGTGGGCATATTGACACGCACCGCGCCGTCACGCATCCTGCATAGCACATTTCAGAAAGAGCAGTTTAGTCACCATAAACGTACGACTAATAACAACTGCCAGACATTTGTTTGGTAATTCTGTATTTGATTTCCCGCTGATAACAAAAGACAAGCCCTTTTTTAAAGTACCTGTTAAGTGATGTTTTAAAACGAGACTGCGTTTCTACAACAGCTTGCGATTAAAAAAAACATACATTTCACAGTCCTGTGTTTCCGCTGCGCTAACAAATGTGATTTATTTCACAAAGGGCCTGATAATTACCTGTCGAGCTGAATCAGAAACAGAAGAACAAAGGAAAGCGTGCAGTGCATGGGCTGAACTGAAATTCAGACAATCATCTCCGCTGAACATATTAAATGCAGTTAGCAGGCTTGGAGACATACACGTTGGTATGTACACGCTGCAATAATCTTGAGGTGAAGTTTCCTTTAGTTATAAAACCAAATGTCCAGTATATAAACCCATTTCCACTATGATAACCTCATATAAGACCCTGTTGTCACTATATAGACACTGTATAAAGCTGTTTTCACAATGTGAACCATGTAAGAAACAAACCTTCGCTATCCACATCCTATATATGCTCAAAATTTCAATGTGAGAACCTGTGTGAAGACATTTTACTGTATGAACACAGCGTCACTAAATAACCCAACATAAACTCACACTATCACTACATAGAAAAACTACATAAAGCTTTATTGTCACTGAACACAACCTGTACAAATACGAGGTTTCACTAAACCTCGTATTAACCTAGTTTGACTATCTGAACTCTGTGAAAACCCACAATTTCATTCTATAATTAATTGTATGAACACAGAGTTTCCTTATTAAACCCTGTACAAACACAAATACAGACATTATAAACTTAACATATCACTATTAAACCCTATTTAAACACAAATAAAGCCTCTGTAAACTTAACGTTTTACTATTAAACCCTGTATAAACACAAATAAAGCCTCTGTAAACTTAACGTTTTACTATTAAACCCTGTATAAACACAAATAAAGCCTCTGTAAACTTAACGTTTTACTATTAAACCCTGTATAAACACAAATAAAGCCTCTGTAAACTTAACGTTTTACTATTAAACCCTGTATAAACACAAATAAAGCCTCTGTAAACTTAACGTTTTACTATTAAACCCTGTATGAACACAAATAAAGACTTTATAAACTCAGATTTTCACTATTAAATCATATATAAACACAAATACAGACATTATAAACTTAACATATCACTATTAAACCCTATTTAAACACAAATAAAGCCTCTATAAACTTAACGTTTTACTTTTAAACCCTGTATAAACACAAATAAAGACTTTATAATCTCAGATTTTCACTATTAAATCATGTATAAACACAAATACAGACATTATAAACTTAACATATCACTATTAAACCCTATTTAAACACAAATAAAGCCTCTGTAAACTTAACGTTTTACTATTAAACCCTGTATAAACACAAATACAGACATTATAAACTTAACATATCACTATTAAACCCTATTTAAACACAAATAAAGCCTCTGTAAACTTAACGTTTTACTATTAAATTTTTTTCGCTATTATACCCTGTATAAACGCAAATAAAGTCTCTATAAACTCAGATTTTCACTATTAAACCCTTTATAAACATTAAGTCTCACCTTGAATGAACCCAAAGTTGCACTACACTCTTTAAAAAGATCTTTAGCAAAGACCATAGAATCATGAACACTCAAAGAACCATTTGCATGGTGAAATGGTTCTTCCAACTGATGGAGAATGTGTTGTGGAAGGTTCTACCCATTTTAGCCCTGATTCTCAGTTTGAGTCTGAGCTGGTCGGCTCCAGTCTGCAGATGTTTGGGTCAGTTGGAGTCGACAGTTGGAGAGAGAGTCGAGTCGTGTTTGAGGGGCAGAGACTCAGATTTACATCAGATTGTGTTTCAGTCCAGTCAGAATTTATCAAACGTGTGTTTTTTCCACCCGACTCTGAGTGAAATCTAGTGTGAACCGGTCAACGACTCAATCTGAACAGATTCCTACAACAACCAATAAAAACTGAGAGCACGGAAGAAAAAATACAGCAAGTAAACAAAGAAAAATGGTGAAAAGTCTCACGTGTGGAGCGAAGCTTTATAATGCGCTGAGTTTAAGACGCAATCGAGTTTATGTAAATTTAAAACTCTAAACAATCCCAAACTGATCACATCTTTAAATCCATGACTGTTACTTAAACTGTTTCAGCAAACAGCAGAGTAAAAAGCAGCAGCAGCAGCTTCACCTTTGTTTATTTAGGTCTCCTAGTATCCTTGTAGTTCTCCTACAGGAGAACGCAAAAGTTCACGAGAGTTGGCGAGACTTCCCGAGAAGTCTTGAGCAGCGTATTTCAATATTTCAGCATTTCAATATTTCAGTTGCCCTACAAACCTGCAAAAAACGTTTGCGTAGTGTGAGACGACCAGCCGGTTATAGTCTGAACCCAAGGCTTTAGTCTCACTAGTCAGCTGAAAACTATTACAGAACCCAGACAGACCCCGTAGACGACTAACCACCAGCCACTGTTCAGAACGTCCTCTTCTAGAAGAACACAAGTTCAGCAGAAGTTCTGCTTATGAAATAATCCTGGATTTGATTGCTTTATTAGGTTTTGCTTCCTCCTCCTTTAATCAATTTGACTCTATTTTCAATAATGAAATAGAAGTCTGGAGCTGAAGCTAATCCAATTAGCTACAAATCCTAATGCTGAATTGCTCTCTTCTCTGTTTCAATTGAGATGAAACCCTCATTCACTCCTGGTAGCTCTTAATCCTTCTAGTGTGGTGCACATCTAAACTTCTAAGCCATTTTCTAATACCAGATAATGTTATTAATTGTCAAGCAGTGGTTACCCGGCAACTATCATTACATTGTTCTATGGCTAGAGTTATTCCAGAAGAACGTGTGTTGACAAGGTTTATACGGATAAAAGACTTGCAAGTGTGTACCAAAAATGATAAAGATCTTTTGACGTTAAGAACACATTTTGGGACATTTTCTGCTGCTGGCGTAAAGATCAGTGGTCACCTTGTGACCAAAGACTGTAGATATCCACACTATACACAGTTAAATAAGTGATATCAGTGAACTTGTAGATCACAAATATATACATGCAGTATTGTGAGAATGTCTTAGGAACCCAAGCGATTAGTTTAAAACCATTTATCTGGGCAGTAACTGTGCTTTTGCAAGTAACCACTGAACATGCTACACCAATAAGGGTCCTTAGGCAACACTAGCCACGTTTACATGCATCCTAATCATCCGTTAGTAATCCGACTAATAGCTTGATTGGAATACAATTTGTCCATGTAAACACCTCAATCATACTAGTCTAGTCCAATTGAGGCCATTCAGAATACAATTTCTAGCCGACTGATCGAGGTGGGTAATCCTGTAAATAATCCGTTAAATAGAAGAATAATATCCGTGTAAACTCCTGTATCCGATTACATTCCCTATCGGAAAGTTTCAGTCCGTTCTGCATGAGCGTCGCGTCACAGTGAGAGTTTATACCGTTCAACACGGCGGAGCAGAAACTGGTCTGCAGAGGAGACGAAGTTCATGCTCTGATCTTTAAAAGACGGCGGTGGGACGGACGTCCAGCTTATGTGTCTCAGAGCACAACGTCTTCCTCTCGGCCTTCTTTAATAAGGACGTGTGAAGGACGTTTTCCTGAGTCTGACGTCATTTTAAAGCAGTTAAACACACAATCACTGCTCACTGCTGCTCATCTCTCTCTGACTGGACTCACATGATGCTCGTTGTCATGGTTACGCGCTACTCCACACACTACTCCGCACGATACTCCACGCACACGTCATTTTGCATCGGATTGCTTGTAGTGAGCATGTAAACGAAGATTTTGAATCAGATTGTTAAACAGAGTGAGAATAAACACCTCAGTTTGAATCTGTAACCCGATTGTTTTAAATCGGATTGGCAAAAATCTTTGCATGTAAACACAGCCAGTGGCCTTCAACTGTAACATTGGATAAGAGTGTCTGGGTAACGACTCAGTCTAGGCTGTAAGAAAGGTCTGTATATTTATCAGTGACACTGGTCAGAAATGTGTTTGGGAATTGAAAATACCAGTCATGAGTTGAAAGGTTGTGAAAATGTATTAACCACTTAAAATCCCAGGCTTATTACTCCTAACCCTGCGTTCACACTGGACGACTCTTGTCACCAAAACCGCTGACTGCTCGTTGCCTTGAGGCGCTTCTGAGCACCAAATGACCATTGGTTGCCATGATTTTACTGAAACCAAGCAGAAATCAGAAGCTAAAGCTGAAAATCCGAGCGAGAAATGGCAGGTGTGCTTATTTTATTTGAGTCCCTGTATCTGTGCGGTCAGTATGTGAGGAAAACAGTATCGCGCTGTTGTTGGGAGAAAACCTCGCATCTCCAATTTTTGTCATTTTTCAGTTTGTATCATAATTTGAAAATGTCTCTTGCCCTTTACATTGTGGGTGGATTTCCTGATGAATGGACTAATAGAAACAGCCCAAAATTGCATGTAAAAAATCTGGTTCCATTGACTTACATTAAAAGTGAAGTAGGCTTTTTTCTTCTCCTGGAAAGTTGCCATCGTGGAGATATGACGTTTTGTTCTGACAGCAGTGATATGGTCATTGCGATTACTGTGTATTTGCAGGGAAAGCACTGCTGGCATTATTCCATCTCTAGTAGGCGCAATTATCTAGGAACCAAAACTGGTAGGACTGTTTCACTATAGCAGAAATAAAGTGCACACTATGCTGCTGAAAGCTCGATTCCTATTGGTAGTCACCACGTCACTTTGTCATGTCACCGACTCTGTCCAGCGTGGGAAATGCTCGCGCTGCCTCCTGTCCCTGGAAATCACCAACTCTCATTGAAGATGATTGGCATCTGGCCGCCTTGTCACGTCGCGCTGCTGCCGGTGTGAACGCAGGGTAAGGATTATCATTCAGTGCAAACAGGCAGAGCTATTCTTAGGTTAAAGAAGTGTGTGGGCCATGTAAGGGGTTAAAAAAACAGCAGACTTCAGGAGTTAGGTTTAGGGTTAGGGTTAGGGTTCGGGTTCGGGTTCGGGTTCGGGTTCGGGTTAGGGTTCGGGTTCGGGTTCGGGTTCGGGTTCGGGTTCGGGTTAGACCAAAATAACAAACAACTACCCACCAATTCACATAGACAAATGCTAATCTCTATACATGTAAACAAGACAAAAACACAGACAGAGTGCTCACCTAACTACATATACACAAAGACTGAGCCCAAGTCCCAAACAAAGTGGAAGCTACTCCCTTCGACCGGTACGCAGAGTCTGTTTACAATACTACAATATACACAATGGCTAGCGGAGGTTAAAGGGGATGGATTAAATCATAGCCATAGTTCAGGCAGAATCACAAGCAAACAGCAAGGCGAGATATGACGTTCAATTTATATAATATTTATATAATACAAGCAAACGGGAGGGGGTGGGGTGGGGGGGGGGTTATGGGTGACAAAACCACAAGATGGATGTTTGGAATGGACACACACACACACACACACACACAATACATCTGTAAACTGCATGAATAGAAATGCAGGAAAAGTCAACGAGAAAATCTTGCTTTCATAACAGTCATTGAAATCTCGTGAGCTGGTTAGAGAAACACCGATTTCTCACTGCACTCCAGCCATCGGTGTCGGATGAAAGTAATGCTGGGCTTCCTCGAGGACAGGTTTGGAAATAACAGTGACATAAGGCCATGAAATTATTCCCTGCATTAATTCTGTTTATATATTTGTTAAGGTGTTCGTCCTGTTGTAAGCACCCGGGGCTGCTTTACATCCGTTGTCCGTTGTTTAGTGTTGTTAGTGTGTATGTTTTGATGCATTCCTGCTGGCTGAGGAGTTTGCCATCATATCCACCAAGATAGACGGCGAGAGTGATTTTCCAACCGTGGCTCAGAAGCTTATTGGGCTGGCTGCTTGGAAGGCACTGTACTGCAACCGTGGGGCTGCCCGGACTGGTAGTGTTTGGCTGTGTGTCCAGCGCTATGCCATGGCTAGGAGGGCCTCTCGGCCAGCTGTCTAAGTTACTCTACATCGCAGCTGTATGGCAGCCTGGACCGGCAGCCTGGACCGGCCGCCTGGGTGACGCTGCACTGCAGCTATGAGGCCTCTCTGGACTGGACTGGCGGCGTTAGGCTGCAGGAAAATGCTACCCCTTCTTGGTTAAGGACATGTTCGGCCTCCGAGGCTCCCAGGCCGGCTGCCTGTGTGATGCCTCATAGCTGTGGTGAGGGATTTTCCCCATGGCTAAGGACTCTTTCTGGACTAGCTGAGTGATTCTATGCTGTGGTCATTGTAGTCCCCCCTCTAGCTGTTGGAACTGTGGAGTGGTGTTATTTCATCGTTGATCAGGCATCCTTGGGTTTGAGAAAGGCACTATGTAAACTGAACTTATTATTATAATATTTATTTTATATTTATTCCAATATTAGTGTCATTTCTATGCCACCAAAGCCTTCCTGCCCAGATAAACAGCTATTTAAATCTATTTTTTTCAGGTGCCTAAGATTTCTTCTCGCCAAGGAACACATATAATGAACATATTTTACTAGTTACTGTTTGATTTGCAATATGGTTTTTACATCTATTTTTTATCCCAGACTGTTTTTTGTATGCTTTATTGACTTTTTTTTTTTTTGCATTCTCTTCATTCAACATCTTATGGAACTGGATATTTTTATTCATCTCATTTTTTGAATGATAACTCATCATTATGCTCCTCCCGTTTTCATTAGTTTTCGTTATTGCATTATTTTGTGCATTGTATATACTCACAGTTCCATAATAAAGGAAGAAATAATGACTTAATCCAATAAAGCTGTTAATCAAATGATACAATCAACATTCACACAGATAGTGGAGACGTGTTCTCTGGAGTGACCAATCACGCTTCTCCATCTGGCGATCCGATGGACGAGTCTGGGTTTGGTGGTTGCCAGGAGACGGTACTTGTCTGACTGCATTGTGCCGAGTGTAAAGTTTGGTGGAGGGGGGATCATGGTGTGGAGTTGTTTTTCAGGAGTTGGGCTCGGCCCCTTAGTTCCAGTGAAAGGAACTCTTAAAGCTTCAGCACCAAGAGATTTTGGACAATTTCACGCTCCCAACTTTGTGGGAACAGTTTGGGGACGGCCCCTTCCTGCTCCAACATGACTGAGCACCAGTGCACAAAGCAGGTCCATAAAGACGTGGATGAGCCAGTTTGGTGTGGAAGAACTTGACTGGCCTGCAAAGAGTCCTGACCTCAACCCCATAGAACACCTTTGGGATGAATCAGAGCGGAGACTGTGAGCCAGGCCTTCTCGTCCAACCATCAGCGTCTGACCTCACAAATGTGCTTCTGGAAGAACGGTCAGAAATTCCCATAAACACTCCTAACCCTTGTGGAAAGCCTTCCCAGAAGAGCTGAAGCTGTTATAGCTGCAAAGGGTGGGCCGACATCATATTAAACCCTATGGATTAAGAATGGGATGTCATTCAATTTCATATGCAGGTGAAGCCAGACGACCGAATACTTTTGGAAATATATTTTATATAAGACTACATAGAAACAGTAAAATGAACTGTAGACTGTAACAGACAGAACTGCACTCAGGTGATGGCCATGAGCAGAGTAAAGGGTATTGAAGTGAAGAAGAAAGTCACTTTAATTGCGTCCATCTAATCAGGTCAGACGAGATCGGCTGTCGGTTTAAATGAAATCGTGGTTCAGGTAAGAGCTGAAGTTTAATTGATCATCTCCAGATCAGAGCACTCCAACTAAACAAACAAACAAACAAAAAAGCTGCCTGAGTGCCTTTAAAGTCAGAGTCGTATTTAAAGTAAGGCATTGATGATGAAAGCTTTTTGGGTCTTTTTACAACTCATTTACATTTTAAATGGTGATTCAACAAACCTGCCCATTAAATCATCATCAGAAGATGAGAGACGAATAAAGTGCAACTGCGCGCTGATCATCCTCTTTAAACACAGGAATCTCTGAATGAAGCCGCTGAGACACAGAAAAGAACAAAACAGGAGAAAAGAAAACTAACCAGGAACAAGGAAACGAGACAGAGGAGACGAAGGACAAAGGGAAGAACCTGAACATAAGTGAAAAAAAGGAACCAGAATGGAAATGAAATAAAGAAGCAGAACGAAATACGAATAAAGAAAGAACAAAAAAGGAAAGAGTCTGAACAGAAAACGAGAAAAACTAAGAATCAGAGTGGAAAAGGAAAAAGAAGAGAACAGAAAAGTAAAGAGCCATAACAAAAAAGAAAAAGAAGGAACCAGCTTGGGAAAGAAAAAGAAGGAACCATATTGGGGAAAAAAAGAAGGAACCAGATTGGGTAAAAAAAAGGAGGGAACCAGCTTGGAAAGAAAAGGAAGGAATTAGACTGGAAATAAAAAAAAGGAACCAGATTGGGAAAGAAAAAGAAGGAACCATATTGGGAAAGAAAAAGAAGGAACCAGATTGGGAAAGAAAAAGAAGGAACCAGATTGGGTAAAAAAAGGAAGGAACCAGCTTGGAAAGAAAAAGAAGGAACCAGATTGGGTAACAAAAAGGAAGGAACCAGCTTGGAAAGAAAAGGAAGGAACCAGCTTGGAAAGAAAAAGAAGGAACCAGCTCGGGAAAGAAAAAGAAGGAACCATATTGGGGGAAAAAGAAGGAAGCAGCTTGGAAAGAAAAAGAAGGAACCATATTGGGGGAAAAAGAAGGAAGCAGCTTGGAAAGAAAAAGAAGGAACCATATTGGGGGAAAAAGAAGGAACCAGCTTGGGAAAGAAAAAGAAGGAATTAGACTGGAAAGAAAAAGAAGGAACCATATTGGGGAAAAAAAGAAGGAACCAGCCTGGGAAAGAAAAAGAAGGAACTAGATTGGAAAGAAAAAGAAGGAACCATATTGGGGAAAAAAAGAAGGAACCAGCCTGGGAAAGAAAAAGGAAGGAACCAGCTTGGAAAGGAAAAGAAGGAACCAGCTCGGGAAAGAAAAGGAAGGAACCAGCTTGCGTACTGCAAAGGGAAGAAGGAGCAACTTGAATAGAATAAAAAGGAACAAATCAGAATAGAACTGGAAAAAGAACAGAAACAGAGGGAATAGTTAGCAAAGTAAAGAAAGGGAAAAAAACAGTGGAAAAAGTGGAAAAAGAGCCTAGAGTAGAAAAAGCGAGGAACCAGAACAGAGGGAAGCTGAGGGTCTCCAGCTGGGCCATTTGAGACGGATATAACCCGCGGAAACGATGGCGCCTCCATCCAACACCAATGACTGAAGGCCTTTTGATGAAAAGCACAGCAGCCGATGGAAAGATGAAGAAGATGAGGAGGACGAGGAAGGTCACGAAAGCCATCCTGGGTCACGCTGACACGTGTGATCTTTCCCGAGAGCCCTGGAACACCTCCAGAGAGGGAGTAATCTGACAGATCAACGTCTGTGGGATTTATGAGCACCAGTATCACGGAGATCGTATAACCGTGTGCTTTTCATTGCGGTGATGCTGCACCTGCAGAACCTGCGGGTCTTTTCAGCATCGGTGGGTTGTGGGGGGGGAGACAGGGGGGCATTATAGTGACCTCTGTGGTCCTGCAGAGTGAGCTCTGTCCATTCCCAGTTCAATCTCGAGTTTGATTGCTTCCTAAAGCCCCTCTATTTCAGTCCCTCTGCCTGGATTATTCGGCAAGATTAGCGAGTAGCGCAAAGGTTCTCCCCAATGACAATCACTAATTCTAATCCGCGGAATGATGATTGGCAGCGGCTGAGCGCTTTGTTGTTCCTGTGGTTTGCCAAAGGAAAGGTTGAAATAATCGATTTTGATTGGCTGATGATGATGTAGCGTGCGGTCTCGCACCAGCACTGGCTCTGGCTCTCATGTCACTCTTGATAGGGCTTTTGATGTCTGGTGCAATCAGTCATACAGACAGCAAGCAAGACTGAATAAATGTTATTAGTATTCCACGGACGCCGAGCAGCACATGAAAAAGTCTGAAGGTGAAAAAAAGAAAAAAAAAAAAAAGGAGCCTGATTTCCAGTTGCCCTGGTTACCGGCTGGGCCTGGGCTTTCTGATTACCACGCTACCGCTTCCTGTCAGCGTCTCATTACAACACAGCCAGCACATGAAACCCAGCCAGACTTTTAATGAAGTGCGGACAGGGAGTCTTAGGAATGCTCCAATACGGCGCCTCTCTCCTCTCTGACGAAAACAAGATCGCGCTCTTTATGGGGAACAGTCTGTACTCTCCTCTCAAACTTTTGCGGCATATGCTAAATTGGATTGCGCCAGAAGGGACGAATGGTTGGGGGGTAATTTCGAGCGACTGAAGGCGACGTCTCGCTGATGTAGAGAGCGAGCGAGCACTAAAACAGATTTTTCTTCTTTTCCATGTTGTCATAATTTGCATCGTGGATTTCTCTGGCTTTGAGTCGTGTGAGGGCAGATGGGGTAAACAGTGTACTCTTACTTTGGAAGGCCAAATGGCCAAACAGATGGTTTGGTACCGCTGAATGATGCGGCGAGGAAGCTTATTTTAAGACCTTGTCCTCACGCCCGCCTCTTCACTCGGGTGTCCTTTGTTAATGAAAACAGGAGTGTACAGGATTTACCTCAATTGCAACGCATAAGAGGATCAACGCTAAAAAACATACGTGATGAACATCCTTATCTGGTCTGAGGGTGGTTTAGTTAACTTTAAGGGTCCAAACGTGCAAACAAACAAAGACATACACAAATAAGTAAATAATATAGGGACTAACACAGAGATTCCCATAAAATTATCGGCCAGAAACATCTATCTCGTACTTCATTAACTGGCCACTTTATTAGAAACACCGACTTTGTGCCTCCACTCACTGGCCACTTTATTGGAAACACCTCCCTTGTGCCTCCACTCACTGGCCACTTTATTGGAAACACCTCCCTTGTGCCTCCACTCACTGGCCACTTTATTAGAAACACCTCCCTTGTGCTTCCACTCACTGGCCACTTTATTAGAAACACCTACCATGTGCTTCCACTCACTGGCCACTTTATTAGAAACACCTACCTTGTGCTTCCACTCACTGGCCACTTTATTAGAAACACCCACCTTGTGCTTCCACTCACTGGCCACTTTATTAGAAACACCTACCTTGTGCTTCCACTCATTGGCCACTTTATTAGAAACACCTACCTTGTGCTTCCACTCACTGGCCACTTTATTAGAAACACCTCCCTTGTGCTACCACTCACTGGCCACTTCCATCAGTAGTGACACTGAGTTAGTAGTGTTAAGAGTGGCCACCACTCAAAAATATCTGGACAATGCAGCTCTGTGGTTAGACAGTGATCGTCAATGTAGGTGTAGAGGACGCCAAACACAAACTACGCATCAACAGATGAGCTGCAGACTCTAACTGTTCACCAGCAAGATGGAGCTACAAGGTAATAAAGTGTCTGGTGAGTTTATATCAGAAACACTGTAAGGGCACAACACTGGATTTGATTTTACTCTCGGACTCGAGACCCAGAGTAATTACAATAGGCTGAGGGCGCTGCATAGGCCTGGACTACCAAACTGCAAAAAGCTTTTTTTCTCCTGGGTGACTTCAATTTCAAGCTTTCTCTCTCCCAATTACCAACACACAGCTCCAGTCGGAGCATGACTCAGCTCACACTCGCGCTCGTTCTGCGGAAATAAAGCAGACAAGTAGCACAAAAGGGTTCCAGGGTTGCAAATCGGGAATTATCATCGTCATATCATCTCATAATAGAGAAGGTAAAGTTTAGATTTTTTTCAGTGGATGTTAGAAAACTGTTCACAGCTTATTCAGGACCAGTCCAGAGATGTGATCCCAGCAAATTCTGAATATTATGTCCAAACTGCCGCATGAAATCTGCGTATAATCATAGACTCCAGCCTCTGTTGTTGTTATCATCATTATCGTTGTTGTTTACTGTCAGGTGCTTTTTGATAGTAACATTTATTAGGTTATTAGATTAGGTTTTAGGTTTATTAGGTTTATTAGATTATTAGGTACTCCTTGCTAGTAAAAGGCTGGACCCCCTTTTGCCTTCAGAACTGTCTTAATTCTTCGTGGCAGAAGAACTGCAACAAGTGGCGTCTTTCAAGTGAAATGATCCTAAATATAATCAACAAATTTAATATTTCTCCTGTTGAAACTGGTAAAAGCTTCATTTAGGATTATTTACCTTATTTCTAGACATTTTCCCTTGTTTTAAGTTATTTTATTAAGTGAAATGATCTCACTTTCCTGGCAGATAACATGTTTTAAGAAATGTGCTTAAAAACAACATAAAAAATGTAACAATAATAATTTTACGTGGCTGTAATGACCCGTCTAGTGTGGGCCGCAACATAAAAGTTGCCCCCCCCCCCCCCCCCTGCAGCCTCCCCCTCCATCTTCCCATTACGAACCCGTCAGACCAGTCACTCTCAAACACGTATTACTAGTCTTATGATTTTTTTATTATGGAATGTGGAAGCTTAGGCTTCAGGAGTGGTCTCAGCCAAAACCCTAACCCTAACCAAACAAACAAAAAAACGTATAGCTCCCCAGATCAGCGAACTGACCTAACCAAAAAGAAAAGAAACAAAAAATACAAAAAGGAAATAAGGCTGCACCTCCTACGGCTTCCAATCTAGACGTCCATGTCTGTTAAGAAAGACTGTTGAGCCTGTTTAGACTCAACAGACTGGTCCACACGGCCGGTGATGCTGTGGGTGTGGAGCTGGACTCGCTGACGGCCGTGTCGGAGAGGAGGACGCCGTCTAAGCTGCAGGACATTATGGACAACGGCTCCCACCCACTCTACGACACGGTGATGAGACACAGGAGCTCATTCAGCTCAAGACTCACTCTACCAAAATGACCACAGAGCGCCACAGGGGGTCATTCTGACCTGTGGCCATCAAACTCTAGAACTCCTCCCTCAGTGTGTGATTCACAAAGTGTGGATCATCTGCGCAAAACTCAATACCGACCTTCGCCTCTGGCTCGCTCACTGGGGGATCTATGATATAACTGTATGTTTTCAAACTTCAGTAAAGCTGCTTTCGTTGTAAAAGCGCTGTACAAATAAACTCGAATTGAATTGGGGAAAACAAATGTAAACAATGCGTCGTTGGACGTAACCTTGCCGACAGGACCTCAAACAAGTCAGTAAAGCCTAGAAATAAGCTTGATACTCAAAGTAAGTGCCCAACCATTTGAGATCATTTCTCTTGTCAAGACATTTTTTGCTGCACTTAGCTGCTTAAACCGCAAGATGGCCAGAGAATATTCCCATAAATGGTAATTAGGGCACATTAATTATGGACAGCAGAGCAGAATTAGACTTTTTAGGTTTTCTTGAGAAAGCGCTCATTATAGTTTTATATTATAGAGCCGGACTCTCAGTGTTATATTCCAGCTATTCATTTATTAATTGCCATCGCATTGTTCGTTACTTCAAAAGAACCTTCAGCATCTCTGAGTCGTCTAGGCAAACTGGAGCATCCCTGTTATCTCCTGTATGGGACTTTCAGAGCGGCCAATTAATTTCGGTTCTTAGCGAAGCCCTAAGAGTTCACACGAACGCAAATCAAATGAGGCCGTGCTTCTAATGGCTGGATCTGTTAGGGATCTGAAATCGGAATCTGAAATGATTGAATGAATTCCCTTCATTTGGCTAAATCAATGTCCCTTATTTACCCGAGAAGACTAGACTCCCCAAAAGTCTAGACTTCCAGAGCACTTTCCAGGATCAGTAGATGCCTAATGGAGGACGGAAACAGCATCTGCTCCTCTCTCGGCTCCGCTCTGCTCTTTAGGGATTAGCTACACAAAACTAGCTGACTAACGTAGCTACCTAAATGAAACAGGTCTTGTTCTCCAGATGCGTGTTTGACTACATGACGGAGTATTTTTGGAGGAAGGGAAGTGAAATAGTGCACAGAGACCGCGTTATGAATGGCTCCCCGCCTCGCTGTGGCAGCAGCTCATGTGTTCAGATGTCAGACGCGAAGCTAGAACCCATTATGGTAAATAAAGGAAAGTAGCCAAGCATTAAACGCGCTGCAAGTTTTTCTGATAAACAATCAGTCTCCCCTCAGATATTATCCATAAGCAATCAGCTCCCCATCAGCTTCCATCCTGGAGTTTGGGACAGCTTGAAAATGGAGAGGAAACGTTCTGATTTATGGCTTTTGAGACACGTGTGCTCCATTTATGAGCTGTGGATCATATTGGTTTTATAATGAGAAACAGAGGAGCAAATAGTTGGAATATAAATATAATAATGCAGTCGACTTTAGGTCTGGAAACATGAGCTTCTTTGTAAATTAATTTATATAAATATATATCTTTTTAATGAATTGGTGTTATTACATGGAGAAATGCTGATTTTATGTTTGACCATCCAACCTTTAGGCTTTATATCATCGCAGAGTAATGAAAAACTTGTATCTTCATTTTTTTATGATTTTCACTCTTCTGCATTATTTGAGCTCAGCATCTGTCCTTTATGTTTTGCGAAAATTTGATGATGATTGGAACAATAGAAATGCTCCAAAATTGCTTACAATAAAACGTCTTTCCACTAACTTACATTGAACGCTAAGAAGGTTTTTGCCCTCTCCTGTAAAGTTACTATATTACTATAAGTTACTATATTGCTATAATAAAGCGACGATATTTTAGATCATGAGAGTAATTTCAGAGTTTGTTACAAGTCTCTAAACGGAAGGGCTCAAATTCAAATGACATTTGATCAAAAAAAAAAAAACTGTTACAAATGTAATTTTATAGGAAAAAGAAGAATCAATAAAGTGTCTGTCTGTCTGTCTGTCTGTCTGTCTGTCTGTCTGATTCTTACCATTAAAGCCAAATTTCAAAATTTTTGCATACCTCAGTGCGTGAGATGTAATCAGAGAGATCCAGAGGGTTTGGTGTGAAACGGTTCAGACGACTTCATAGTGGTGGTGATGGGAACCAGGCGTCGCCATGACTACAACACAGATATAGACACTTTATTTACCATCCAGAACCACCAGAGAACCTACACGAGTCTTCTGAGTTTATATGGAACGTTGATGATGGTACAATTAGTCATGAATCTAAATATTTTTGCCTTACGATAATCTTCATGCACTTCAACAATGTCATGTTACAACTCTCTGTGAGGAGCTTTTAGAGGTGGACGTCTGGTTCCTATCACCACCACTGTGAACAGCTCTGACTCGCTGACTTTGTGTATGTCTTAACCACTTCATCATGCAGGATTTTTAAAAACTCTTTGGAATGAACTTTTACTATAGGTTAATGTAATTCTATTCCAAGTAATTCTGAACCAATTCTGGCCCATTCATCATCAAATGTTCAAACAATTAGCTGGCATTTTCAAGTGCTGTAAAAATGAATGAATAAATGAGAGAGACAAAAACATAAATAAATAAAATCAGCGGGCCTAAAACAGAACCTTGTGGAACTCCAAAGGAAACAGTACAATTTTATATGTAAAAATGCAATGCAATTAGAGACCATTTGTTAAATATGACAGCATAAATATTTCTAGCAAGCTATTAGATACCAAATATGCATTAAACAAAGTTCAAAACAATAAAAAAAGATTTTTTTAAAAATCTGAAGGTCTGAAATGGGTCTAAGCTCTGACTTACACATGTCAGTGTAAATGCAGCGAACAGTCTTGGCTCTCTCTCAAGCTGCACCCTCAATCGGTCACATCAATGCTGTAATATGGCTTCATATGCAACATCTAACACCATTATTAGCAAAGCTAAAGCTGTACAAACAGTGCCGGCCGGCTCCGTCAGAAGCTATTTGTTTGGAAGCATTTTAATTTTCCATAACGCCAGTGTAATGAAGACGAAGCACCAGGAAGCCCACGCGGGATTACCGGTAAGAGATGAAGAAGAAATGGAAGCAATTTATTTCCTGAGGGGTTGTTTTTCGGTAAGGTCTGGTGCCATTAACACTTATATATTTTTGTGGTAGCATAAATATGTGACCCTTAAGTAATTATGTCATGTTTTATTTCAATAAATATGCCCACGACATGAACTTTCAGGCCCATAACTGTAATAAAAGTGCTGTAACTCACTGTAGCAGGCCTACTTACACCAGTCAGGCGTGACATCATGACCGCCTCCTCGTTTCTACGCTCACTGTCCACTTTATCAGCTCCACTTACTGTATAGCTGCTCTCTGTAGTTCTACAGTTACAGACTGTAGTCCATCTGTTTCTCTGATACTCTGTTACCCTGTTCTTCAGTGGTCAGGACCCCCATGGACCCTCACAGAGCAGATACTGTTTGGGTGGTGGGTCATTCTCAGCACTGCAGTAACACTGAGTGTTACTGGAGTTTTTAAACACCTCAGTGTCGCTGCTGGACTGAGAATCATCCACCAACCAAAAATATCCAGCCAGCAGCGTCCTGTGGGCAGCGTCCTGTGGGCAGCGTCCTGTGGGCAGCGTCCTGTGGGCAGCGTCCTGTGCCCACTGATGAAGGACTAGAGGATGACCAACACAAACTGTGCAGCAGCAGATGAGCTGTCGTCTCTGACTTTACATCTACAAGGTGGACCAACAAGGTAGGAGTGTCTAATAGAGTGGACAGTGAGTGGACACAGTGTCTAAAAACTCCAGCAGCACTGCTGTGTCTGATCCACTCACACCAGCACAACACACACTAACACACCACCACCACGTCAGTGTTACTGCAGTGCTGAGAATGATCCACCACCCAAATAGTACCTACTCTGTGAGGGTCCATGGGGGTCCTGACCACTGAAGAACAGGGTAACAGAGTATCAGAGAAACAGATGGACTACAGTCTGTAACTGTAGAACTACAGAGTGCAGCTATACGGTCAGTGGAGCTAATAAAGTGGACATTGAGTGCAGAAACGAGGAGGTGGTCATGGTGTTAGGCCTGATCGACGTACGTAGCCATGCCTGTAAGATGCGTCGGCCCATTTACTTAAAAATGAAAACGAGCTGGAACGATGTTATCAGCTACTTACTTATTAACGCACTTGAGGTTCTTGAAGCTTGCTGCAGTTTTCCTTGACCTCGTAATGCATTACAGGCTAATTGCATCTTAAATCTGAGACAAACTTCCCGTCGTAGATGTGCAGAAAGAGCCCAGCTGAGTTTAAATGTGCTTTTTTGTGTAAGTGGGGCAGGCAAGGCTCTTATGTGATGTGTTCTATTTGCTAATTACCGTCGCCAATCCGAGCGAAATTTCTGCAGCAGGTGTTGCCCACAACCTGAGAATTCGCTCCATTTGCTGAGCGCGGGGACCGCTGCTGAAAACACGAGCGCTGAATTCTCACTCGGCTCGCTGTAATTTGAGTATGTAAGGGGATCCAACAGGGCCATTCACAGCAGCAGAGTGAGATGAAGCATGATAAGAGCAGAGGAGGAAAAAATGAAAAGGGTATATACAAGAGACATCTCCACTCCCAGGCCCTCATCTGGCAGCCAGGAGCCGAGTCTGCCTTTTATATACATGGACACAAGTGAAAAAGCCAAGGGACAGAACCTGGGTGAAGCCTAGAGGAGCCAAAATGTGGGAAAACTATTAAGATAACCACCAGGGGTGATTCCAGATACCACTAGGGGGGGTTCAGCCACCCTATTTTTCATCTCAGCCCCCATGAAAATGTAATTGTGTCCCAAATACATCAAATTTTTCTTCTGCTCTTCTACTGAAGTGCCCCCAGGGGCGGAGTCAGACGGCCTTGGTCACTGTAACCCTGTTAATTCTACATAATGTTCTATGTTCAAGCCGGTATGTACGGCAGCCTTGAAGGTCCATGCGTTTTTAACTAAAGTTGTCCATGCTAACAAGTTATTTTGTTTTCTTGAGATCTTGTGATATTTACGTCACTATCACAGCGGAATGAATGTTATTTAATTCATTGTCATATAATAATAAACACTGTTTGATCAAGATTTGACATGCCATTATAAACGGATAATTATCTTACAACGCTGAGATAACAACATAAATAACTTGAGACCACAAGAAAACTAATGAAAATGTTCTGTTATCATGAAAAACAACAACATCTGAAAGAGCTCCTGACTTGCATTCTCATCTGTGAACACCAGTAAAAACAGCTACTCAGGGGGCAGTTCTGAGCTGGAGGTTAGGGAACCAGCCCTGTGACTGGAAGGTCGCCGGTTCAATCCCCTTGGCTGAGAGTCCCTGACTGAAGTGCCCTTGAGCAAGACACCTAACCCCCAGTTGCTCCCCGGGCGCTGTGGATAGGGCTGCCCACCGTTTCGGGCAAGTGTGCTCACTGCCCCCTAGTGTGTGTGTTCACTAGTGTGCATGTGGGTGTTTCACTGCACAGACGGGTTAAATGTGGAGGTCTAATTCCACAGTGTGCAAAACAAACTTGGCTGATGGTTCCAAATTAATGAAATTAAATCAGATACTTACAAAGAAAGACCACCGCTGGACCACCAAAACACACTTCTTCATAACGTTCATATTCCATAAGCTCCATTCAGAAGCTGGGCGTCGTGTGATGCTGTAGCTGTTCTCTCCAGTCTAATAGACGGTGATGTCATTTTAAACCCTTATAATAAAAGAAGCTGAACTTTGTTTTTCTACTGAAAGTCGACCCGTTTTTCCCCAAATCTGGGCTCTAAACTATAAACAGACGGCGTCTCTTCAGTGATCTGCTCTGGAAACATCACTTTTAGAAAATAACACAAAGAGCGGCGGAGATTTTTGGCTTTCAGCAGTAAATTGTAAGCATGTAGAATTATGTTTATGATCATAAATCACATTTTCTGTTCATTAGAGGGGCGCTTCCACAAGAAACGAATAAATAAAAGAAAATTTACATTTATTTCATGCAGTTACTGAATAATTTGCCTTATGATTTGATCATTTAAATTATGATATACCTTGGAGAATAAGAGGTTTAAATCTGGCACACACTAGCAAAAAAGTTCATGAACTCATTTGAAAAGTCTAAGCTTTATTCTGCGGCACAGGTTGCACCTGGAAAGCTACGATGCTCTAAGATATCTGGTAATCTGGCTAGCCTAATGGTTAAGTATGAGCCTGAAGTTTTACATCATTTAAATGTTAAAGAGCTGCTGAGCTGCATTAACACCTGCGAACAAGAGTAAAAACAAGATGTTTGTACTTAACCGGTGGTGAAGTTAGTTCACATTAGCCTAGCTAGCTAACCAGCTATCTTATACATTACACTCTAGCTTATCAAGCGCAACCTGTGCCTTGGAATAAAGCTTAGAATATTCAAATGAGCTCATAAACTAAACTCTGTACCAGATTTTAACGCAGAAATATTGACTCAATTTGCTGATTAGCACTGCTGGGCTTAGTTCAGCTTGCTATGGGATTCAGTCTCTATGGTATTTGCAATGTCATGTTAGCATCAAGCTTATTTTGACAATTCAAGCTTTGGTGTTTTACAAGTTTCCATATGTGGAGTTACAGTAAGTGACTTATCGATATGGAAAAATACAGGAGAGTATTCCAATTACAGCACAGTATACTGCAAGTATATCCCAGTTATCCTGTGTCACACAGTTACTTTACTGTCATTTAACAGTGTTTACAGTACTTATTACTAATTAACGTAACTTTCTTATTAACTAAAACAATCACTAAATCTAAAAACCAATGTGGGTCATTCTATAGAAACATGCATTTTTGTGTCCCTGGTGTTTATAGATATATTACACTTAATTACAATGACACTTTGGGGTTACAATTTATTTATACTTTAAAATCAAACACTATGTTATTTTAACAAGTACAACCTTTTGAGCCTCAATTTAGCAGTATTGGTCTTTAAATCAATATATCTAGAATTCCAAGCAGCACAGAAAAGCTCGTCCTGGCAGTCGTGTGGGAAGGTTGATGCCATATTTTGAGGGAAAAAAATGCTTTTTTCTGCAGTTTAAACTACAATAATCTAAGCAGGACTATGGAATATGTAGATTAAATGACATAAAGGAAACAAACGCCAAATAAATATGATCAAATATGTAATGAAAAGTTCCCCAGGAGTCGAGTCACTGGTGTTACCGCGTCTCTTATTTTGAAATAAAAGTCACGCCGATGACGTCACTCGACCTCCTTCAACCTGTTTTCTGAGGATCTATGAAGAAAAGCTCATGGTGGGTCCACTGCGTCTCTCAGCTCTCAGAGATCTTCTCACTCAGCTCATGATCTCATATGAAGCTTCTAGCTGACGTCACCGGTGCGACCGACTTTATTCTGAGGTCACTGTGAAAAAATAGAATCACAAATGGATTAAATTCCATATTTTAGTGGACGTTCCCTGATGGACGGCGTGTGGTTTGATGCTCTGTAGCCGCCGGTTTGTAAAATGCATTGTTACCGTGTTGCCTTTATTATGTGTAACGCCGATGAGGATCAGTAACACCAGTGACTGCTATGGAGAGACTGAAAAGTGGACGTTTGTGAAGAATGGCCCTTGTCACAGTATATCAGTATAATATATCAGGGCTGTTCTTCTCTGTAACTGACAGCTGGGGGTTTTCAGGCTGATCTCAGACTCTGTCTGTGAGTGATCTGTTGTTTCCGTCCTCACTGCCTGCTTCATCGCCACTGTGTCTGCTCTGTGTGTGGAATAAGGGCTGTGGCTATCAGGGGAGTAAAACCATCGTCAGGCAATCAATCGACCAATGTCATAATGTCACTGGAGCCCTGATGGCAGCTTCGGCTTCCAGAAACCAGCGCAGAAATCAATGACCCGGGACACTCACGGGCGTAATGATGAGGGATAGAGCTTCGAGGAACTCCAGCTGATCAACCTCATCAACAAAACGCTCTCATTTATATGTTATGTTATTGCGCACTGTGCAGGAATACATTGGGGGGGGGTCTAGAGTTACTCACATTGAATAACTACTTAAATATCTTTTTCAGCGACGCGCTTAAATGCATTGTTCTGACATTAGATACTTTTACACTGAAATGTACGTTAATGAGCCAAAACATTATGACCACTCACAGATGAGGTGAATAGCATTATCTTGTGTGGCGCAAGTCAAAGTCTGGGTTGTATTAGAAAATAAGCGGACAGCTGGTTCTCACAGGACACGTCCTGGATGTAGGAGAAATGGGCAGGCGTGAAGATCTGAGCGACTTTGACCAGGGATGAATCGTTATGGTCAGAGCATCTCTGAAACCACAAGGATTGTGGAGTGCTCTGGGTCAGCAGCAGTGACCGACAGTGGTCCGAGGAGGGACAAACCACAAAGTGCACAGCACGGCTACTGTGGTCACAGAAAGTCACCGAAATGGTCAGGAACACCCTGCTGGGTCTATGTAGCTACAGACTGGTCAGAGTGCCCATGCTGACCCCTGTCCAGCCTTGAAAGTGCCTACAAGGGACACATGAACATCAAGACTGAACCTGTAGGCGATGGAAGAAGGCAAGATTTTCTTTAACATCTCATGGGGATGAGTGCGGCCTTTACGTGGGGAAGTGAGGGGGCCAGGATGCGCGGTGGGAAGAAGACGAGCCACTGAGCGTCTTTACATGCACTCCGTTATCTGATCATAATCAGATTTCTGCAGTTATCTGATTGTTCAAACGATCGTGTGAACAGCAAACTCTGATCTCTTAGATCCGTGTTCTGAAATCTGATAAAGAGGCTGGATTTTAGCTCAGTCATCAGATTTCCCAGTGCTGTAAACTCTCACTCTGATTTCTTTCGGATTTCTCCGTCTGCCCATCTGTGAAAACCAAACCTCTGCACCAGAAATAAGCGACAGTGTTGCCATGAGACGCAGCAAAACACTTTAGAGTGGCACTGAAACCGACTACATGCTTGACGAAATGATGGACTGAAATATTTTTCAGCTTCTAGAAGACGTTTGCTTGTTTTTCAGGAAAAGTGGCACAATGTTTCAAAGAAAACGTTTGGGTTTTACATCACGTTTACATCACGTCGTCTTCTGTGAGGCCTATTGGCTGGGAGTAAAGCAGAAATCTGATTACTGTCTGACTCACGTAGACCTGGAGCTTCCCCGTTATCTCATTAATCAAGATTGAAGATTCAAGAGTTTTATTGTCATTGTCAGTTACACTGTACAGTGAAATTCTTACTTTGCTGTTCCTCCATTCACCAGATCTAATCTTAATATAATATAATATAATAATAAAAAGAAAATAAGAATAACTCTAAAAACAGTAGTAAAAAAGTAAAAGTACAAGTAAAAATGTACAGTGTGTGCAAAGTTGAAATAAAATTAAAGTTACATGTGCATATGTGCAAATATGTAGTGCATCAAGTAACCGATGTAAACAGTAAACAGTAAACAATGTTGCTCTGTGCAGTAATAGATGTAAACAGTAAACAATGTTGCTCTGTGCAGTAATAGATGTAAACAGTGTTGCTCTAACAGCAGCAGTGCAGTGCAGGTAAGGTGCAGTTTTTGAGTGGAAGGTTAAACCAGTTCAGAGTGGGAGGGGGAGAGTAGTGAGTGAGGTGTTCACCAGCCTGATGGCCTGTGAATAGAACCTGTAGGTTCACACTCCTGTAGCGTCTGCCTGAAGGTAGGAGTGTGAAGGGTCTGTGCTGGGGGTGTGTGCTGTCCCTGATGATGTTGTGGGCCCTCCTGATGACCCTGGTGTGATAAATGTCCTGTAGTGAGGGGACGGCTGCTCCTGAGACGGACTCGTTGAATGGATTACTGACAAAACCTGATTATTAGGTGCACTCGACTGGGCGAGGTTCTGCCGTGGCAGGTCCAAATCACAACTTACAGGACTTACAGTACCCGCTGCTGACGTCTTGATGCCAGAGAGCACAGGGCACCGTCGAAGCAGCGCCTGCTTTGGCGGCACGTGGAGGACCAGCAGCACATTAGGCAGGTGGTCATACCATTTCAGCTCAGTGGTGTAGACTCTTCCCTGACATGCTCCAGTCCGCTCTTTCAAGCTTTCCTTCATGTGTTATGATGTTAATTCTACTATATACCTCCACACATGTCCTCGGCATATACAGCGTAGTCCATCCACGCAGCGTTTTCTGTCACTGCTCCACTGAAAAACATGCAACGTCCATTTTCTTCCATCTACCATCACAACATAGACGCAGCCTAGGCCTCGGCTGTTGCGGCTCAGCGGAGAATAGGGAATTGACACGTAGCACAAATCAGCGAGCGCGGTCATCTGGCAACTGTTGTTCTCTATCGGCAGCATTAGAGAAGCAGATGGAGCCGTCCCGCCATTACGAGCCTCATCAGCTCGCGGACTCCGCGGCCCTCCGTCTGGCACCGCCGTCTACGCCATCGTTAGCACTTGTTACAGGGCCAGCATATGCAAAGGCAGCTAATAATAGCCCGAGAATTTGGTTAAAATGGTTTTAGCTGCTGTTGGAGGCACGGCGGCGTGGATTAGGCAGTGTTTGCTCACTGCGATAAGGCAGGACTGTGATATCGAGCCAAAATAAAAGCAAAAGGAAAAAGGACCAATCGTGTATTTTAATTAAAATTAATTAATATTGACATTTTTACCCCTATCCTGAGTTTTGCCTGCTGCTGGGCCAGAACGAGGGCCGGAAACGCGAACGGGCTGGAAAAGAAGCCGCGATTTGATTTCTAATTCAGAATTAAGTTGATCGGAAACAATGACTGGACAAACGTAGCCACCATAGGGCCTAATGAGGGCCATGGGAAGATTTATTCATACATGTATTTGTTTACATCTTACATCTAATATGTTATTATTTGACATTGTGAGCACAAAACAAGACGGGAAAAAAAAAAAAAAAACACAGTTTACCCCAGAATTACAGATTAAAACAATGCCATCTGATAAATAAATAAATAAATAAATAAATAAATAAATAAATAAATAATATTCCCTGTTTTGTTTTTTTTAGTGCATGGCATATTTATCATAGAGAAGGTTAAGGTAAAGCCAGACTCCACTGAAAATACTCCCTAATTAATTGCAAGGTAAATTATCTTGTCTATAAGGTGAATTATTCAGTATCCACTATAAATTACCCAGTAACTGTTATGAATTATGCAGAATCTGCTTTGGATAGCCACTACTGTCAATTATTCATTAATATCTATAAACTATGGGGTGTGTGGGACACATTCATCGGATAAACCAAGTGCGTCCATTAATTAATTAATTAATTGTTTTTGGGTGGGGGGCTGAAATAAAGACATTCCTCTCAATCTCAACTCAAGTGTCCACGCTAATGACCGACTGTGGTGGTAGCAGGTGGGCAGCACATGGACGGAAGTCAAGCTTGACTTTTTTGAGTTTTGCTCAGTTCCCCACAGTTTGTGTCCCACACTGACTCAGCACACACACACACACACACACACACACACACACACACACACACACACACAGACCAGCAATAATAAATGGGTTATCGCCTGTTCTCACAGTCCAACAGTACAAATTCTTCTTTTCAACAGTGGCCAAAAAACAGTGGAAACGACTGTAAATTTACAATATACAAATACATAGATACCCAAATAAAAATGGGTAATATAAATTAGGACTGGATAAATTAGTAAGCTTCTAATGGTCTTAACAACAAATCATCTAATCAAACAACCAGATGAAGAAAGGTGTGTGTGAACCTGCAGACAGTCTTTTACTGACGGCTTCAAACAGCTGAAAAACACTGCTGAGCTAATTTATGATTAATGTAAAACCACATATTCTCTATAAGGTTTAAATCTGGACATATTTGTCTATTACACACACACACACACCGGTCAGGTGTAACATCATGACCACCTCCTCGTTTCTACGCTCACTGTCCACTTCATCAGCTCCACTTACTGTATAGCTGCTCTCTGTAGTTCTACAGTTACAGACTGTAGTCCATCTGTTTCTCTGATACTCTGTTACCCTGTTCTTCAGTGGTCAGGACCCCCATGGACCCTCACAGAGCAGGTACTATTTGGGTGGTGGATCATTCCCAGAACTGCAGTAACACTGATGTGGTGGTGGTGTGTTAGTGTGTGTTGTGCTGGTCTGAGTGGATCAGACACAGCAGTGCTGCTGGAGTTTTTAAACACGTCAGTGTCACTGCTGGACTGAGAATAGTCCACCAACCTAAAACATCCAGCCAACAGCGTCCTGTGACCACTGATGAAGGACTAGAGGATGATTAGCTTATACTGTACAGCAGGAGACGAGCTACTGTCTCTGGCTTTACATCTACAAGGTGGACCAACAATGCAGTTATGTCTAATAGAGTGGACAAAGAGTGGACACAGTGTTTGTGACAACAACTCCTGATAGCCCAGTGCATGGCCGCTTTGCATGGCCATGCATCCTTATGAGAGCCAGTAGCAGGACGCTACAATATGCATATACATTATAACCAGCCAGCCAGCCAGACAGACAGACAGCCTGACAGCCTGACAGCCTGACAGCCAGCCAGCCAGCCAGAGAGAGATAGATAGATAGATAGATAGATAGATAGATAGATAGATAGATAGATAGATAGATAGATAGATAGATAGATAGATAGATAGATAGATAGATACGCTCTGAGCACCTCTGCTCTTATTTGGCAGTCCTGGCATCGCCCCTGTTACAGTTAAAGCAGAACACTGAGGAAATAAAGAAGGAAGATTATGTCGGTCCTGCATATGAGAGGCGATGACTTCGGCGTGTTCTTCAGCGAAATCACCACCACTTCACTGGTTTATTTATGATCTCTGTCTCATTTGTTTTGATGTGTAAAGCAGCTTCGGCAGAAATGATTTGAAAAGGAAACGCGTCCAGGTCTGACGGCCTTCCACCTGAGTGATGTCCTTGGCTGAGCAAACACCTGATCTTCATTAGGTCTGTTTGAACATGATTGTTCCTGTTTGTTTACTTGTTTGTCTTCTCGCCTCGCCGTGGGGGTATTTTCCTAATGGTGTCGTTATCAGACTAATTTCCTATTAATATGTTAAACGCCTCAATATTGATTCTGGCCACAAGGCAGGAAGGTAAACACCGTCGTCCGTTAGACACACAATGATATTTACCGTCTAAATCTCCAGCATCTTGATTCTCATGTCTCCACTGTGGTCGTTCATCCAAGGTGATTTAAAAGCCAGAGTTTTTGGAAGCTGATGACCAGTTTGAGTATTTTTGTTTGTATGTCATAAACAAGCCACTTACAATCACAGTGCTAGACTCTAAGGGGGCTTTGTAACGTACTACATCATTTTCATTTAGAGAGTTCATTTCAGAATATTTTAATATTCCATATTTAATGTGTTATAACTGCCTCTGTACCATTACAATCAGAATCTGCCTTATTTGCCATGTACAGCTGCCCCAAGAAGGATTTGGTCATTATTATTATTATAGAGAGCCGTCAAGTTGTTTATCAGAGCCACTGCTCAACCTGCTTCTCCCCTTTTCCGTATTTTAATATTTTATACTAATGTTAAAACCCTGTTCATTTTGCTCCTGCTATTGTTTGTTATCCAGTGTTGACCAGAGGAGGACGGGTTCCCCTTCGCAGTCTTGGTTCCTCTCAAGGTTTCTTCCTTTTGCTCTTAGGGAGTTTTCCTGTCCACTCATGAGGATCGTGACCTGGATTGCTCTGTAAAGCTGCTTTGCGAGAACACCTGTTGTAAAAACGCGCTATGTAAATAAACTTTGACTTGACGTCTTTGTACTCGTATATGTTCATCCAGAACTGTCTGCCTTCTGTTCGGGTCTGCAAGCTTCTGTGTAACTGGTTCCCCTGATGCTGGTTGCTGTTGGTCTCTTCTGATGAATTGGTTTCTCTCCAGATTTGATTAAGCTTCAAGTGAGAACGGTACTGTGTAATTATTTTGGGTAAAAAGAAGGAAAGTTATATGGTGCAAAACGACTGTAGATGCACAAATTACAGAGTCCTATACTGTATGCACCTGTTTATTAACCATAATCTAAACTGTACAAGGTAGGTGTTTCTAATAAAGTGGCCAGTGAGTGAAAGTGAAAGGTAGGTGTTTCTGATAAAGTGGCCAGTGAGTGAAAATACAAGGTAGGTGTTTCTAATAAAGTGGCCAGTGAGTGAAAGTACAAGGAAGGTGTTTCTGATAAAGTGGCCAGTGAGTGAAAATACAAGGTAGGTGTTTCTAATAAAGTGGCCAGTGAGTGAAAATACAAGGTAGGTGTTTCTAATAAAGTGGGCAGTGAGTGAAAGTACAAGGAAGGTGTTTCTAATAAAGTGGCCAGTGAGTGAAAGTACAAGGAAGGTGTTTCTGATAAAGTGGCCAGTTACTGAAAATGCAAGGTAGGTGTTCCTAATAAAGTGGCCAGTGAGTGAAAATACAAGGTAGGTGTTTCTAATAAAGTGGCCAGTGAGTGAAAATACAAGGTAGGTGTTTCTAATAAAGTGGCCAGTGAGTGAAAGTACAAGGAAGGTGTTTCTGATAAAGTGGCCAGTGAGTGAAAATACAAGGGTGGTGTTTCTAATGAAGTGGCCAGTGAGTGGAAGTACAAGGGTTAGTACAAGCCACCTTGCTGGAAATTATATTCACTGTAGTTAGAAATTGTAGCCCATCGGTTGTCGCATAGTTTGTGTCAGCCGTCCTCTTGCCCTTTAGTGTCAATTCCTGACCACAGAGACACTTTCGGCTGGATATCTTTGGGTGGTGGAAAACCTCTAAATAGAGTGGACATTGAGTGGAAGTGAAAGGTAGGTGTTTCTAATAAAGTGGCCAGTTAGTGAAAGTGCAAGGGTGGTGTTTCTTATAAAGTGGCCAGTGAGAGAAAATACAGGGTGGTGTTTCTAATGAAGTGGTCAGTGAGTGGAAGTACAAGGGTGGTATTTCTAATGAAGTGGTCAGCAAGTCGAAGCACAAAGTAGGTGTTTCTCGTAAAGTGGCCAGTGAGAGAAAGCCCAGAACAAGGTAGTGCACTCTTTGCAAATGCAATGTAAAATGACCTCCAGCTGAATTGAAAGAGGCTCTAAACAGACATTTGGGCTTTCACTGGATGGGCTGTCGATCTTAGTCTAGTTAAATCATGGTATATAAAGTGCACTGAAGGAAACATCACATTTAAAAACTTTCACAGCTGACTTATTGCCACGGAAACGAGCAAGAGTGCAAGAGTTCTTCTGAGCAATGATTTCACCCTACCAGTAAACTGAAAAATAGGCTGCAATACATCATTAGATTATTTTCAGACAAGGAAACATCAATTATTTGCTTATTTGTGCTGAGTTAGATGTGAAAATATATCAGATAGTGTTTCACAGTGGATTAATGGACCTCCTTTACCTTGCACGTTTGTGTCCCTGGACCTGAGCAATTTTGATAGTGGACAGATTGTTATGGCCAGATGACTAGGTCAGAGCATTTCCAAAACTGGGGTGTGCCGGTCAGCAGCGGTGAGTACCTACAGTGGTCCAAAGAGGGACAAACCCTGAACCAGCAACAAGGTGTTGGGCACCCAAGGCTCATCAATGGACAAGAGCAAATGAAGGCCATCCTACCTGGTCCTATCTGACAGTAGGGCTACTGTGGAGTAAATCACAGAAATGTTTAGCTCCTACAGTGAATACATGAACATCAGAACTGGCCCTTGGAGCAATGGAAGAAAGTTGCCTGGTCCAATGAATCCTGTATTGTTTTACGTCATGTTGACAACCAAGTAAGTGTGCACTGTTTATCTGGGGAGGTGATGGCACCAGGATGCACTACAGGAAGAAAACAAGCCTGTATATGGAGTGTAATGCTCTAGGCGATGGTCTGCTTGGAAGCCATGTGTCCAGGCATCCACATGAACGTCAATTTGACATGTGTCATCTACCTAAACATTGTGTGGACCAGGTATACCCTTTCAATGTGATGGTATTCCCTGATGGCGGGGGCCTCTTTCAGCTGGATAATTCACACATCGTTAGGGAATGATTTGAGGAACATGAGGAAATATTCAAGGTGATGCCCTGGTCTTCTGATTCCCCAGATCTCAACCTGATCATGCATTTGTGGGATGTGCTGGAAGAAAAATCTGATAAGCAGCTCTAAATCACAACTTACAGGACGTAAAGGATCTCCTGCTACCACAGGGCACCTTCAGAAGTTTTGAAAAAGTTCAGAAGTTCAGAGTCCATGCTTTGGTTAGTTGGAGCTGTTTGGGCTGTTTTTTTTTTTTTTTTTTTGAAGTGCTTTAAGTTCTAGATATTAACCAGATAAGTATGCAGTACAAATTCCAAAGTACTTGATAATTATTTTTGGGTGTCATGATGTTAATTTCCAAAACAGTCTAACTAAATAACACAAATACCCAAAATGTTCTAGATATTAACTGGGTAAGTGTGTGGTACAAATGCCACAGTACTGTGTAATTATTTTGGATAAAAAGAAGGAAAGTTATATGGTGCAAAACAACTGTAGATGAACAAATTACAGAGTCCTATACTGTATGCACCTGTTTATTAACTATAATCTGTAAAATAATCTGTATAAACTGTAAAAGTTGGTGTTTCTAATAAAGTGGCCAGTGAGTGGAAGGTAGGTGTTTCTAATAAATTGGCCAGTGAGTGGAAGTACAAGATGGGTGTTTCTAATAAAGTGGCCAGTTAGTGAAAGTGCAAGGCGTTTCTAATAAAGTGGCCAGTGAGTGAAAGTGCAAGGCAGGTGTTTCTAATAAAGTGGCCAGTTAGTGGAAGTGCAAGTTAGGTGTTTCTGATAAAGTGGCCAGTTAGTTGAAGCACAAGGTAGGTGTTTCTAATAAAGTGGCCAGTGAGTGGAAGCACAAGGTAGGTGTTTCTAATAAAGTGGCCAGTGAGTGGAAGCACAAGGTAGGTGTTTCTAATAAAGTGGCCAGTGAGTGGAAGCACAAGGTAGGTGTTTCTAATAAAGTGGCCAGTGAGTGGAAGCACAAGGTAGGTGTTTCTAATAAAGTGGCCAGTGAGTGAAAGTGAAAGGTAGGTGTTTCTAATAAAGTGGCCAGTTAGTGGAGGTACAAGGAAGGTGTTTCTAATAAAGTGGCCAGTGAGTGGAGGTACAAGGCAGGTGTTTCTAATAAAGTGGCCAGTGAGTGGAAGCACAAGGCAGGTGTTTCTAATAAAGTGGCCAGTTAGTGAAAGTGAAAGGTAGGTGTTTCTAATAAAGTGGCCAGTTAGTGGAAGTGAAAGGTAGGTGTTTCTGATAAAGTGGCCAGTGAGTGAAAGTGAAAGGCAGGTGTTTCTAATAAAGTGGCCAGTTAGTGAAAGTGAAAGGTAGGTGTTTCTAATAAAGTGGCCAGTTAGTGGAGGTACAAGGCAGGTGTTTCTAATAAAGTGGCCAGTTAGTGAAAGTGCAAGGCAGGTGTTTCTAATAAAGTGGCCAGTTAGTGGAAGTGAAAGGTAGGTGTTTCTGATAAAGTGGCCAGTGAGTGAAAGTGAAAGGCAGGTGTTTCTAATAAAGTGGCCAGTTAGTGGAAGTGAAAGGTAGGTGTTTCTGATAAGTATCCAAGTAAAAAGATTGTAGGTCAATAAAGTACAGATATATCCGATACCGTGTGCATCTGTTTATTAACCAGCTGTAAAAGAGCAGAGAATCTTGCTGTGGTTCTGCTGGGTTCTTACCATTTACCTCAGGAAACTATCTTTGCATTTTGTGCCGGCATATAACTGGTACCACCTTGTTACTCCAAGTATCTTTGAGTTTACTTCTTCTTTATCAGTTTAAAGTCTAGACCTGTTAGTCATTTCAGTGTAATCTAGTTGGACTGTCTTGGTGCTTATCTCCATTTTATCCTAAATAATTATACAGCACTTTAAAAATGGTTTCCCACACTTACTCTTTTACTATCTAGAAACTGTTTGGCACTTCAGTGAATAGCCATCTCAGAACGTGCCTTCGTATTACCCATGTAGTGCCTTGGATTTTGAACCTCACACGTATCTAGTCAACAGCCTTGGGACCTTAGAGACTGTTAAAGAAAACTGGATGTGCATTTCTGTAAAGCAGCTTTGGGACACGGTCTATTTTAAAAGGTGCCATACAAATAAAGCTAAATTGAACTGAATTGGACTTGAATGGGAAACATATTGAAAAGAAACTGTAAAGCTATGAAAAGCACGGGCACTGTCCACACCTCTCCACACCGTCTCCACACGCAACGGCAATATCGGCATAATCCACCTGCCCCTTGCTGTCAAAAACTCAAGGCCGCTGTTTGTCAGAGATACAGGATTTCCAGTGTAGCGCATAAACTCTGAATAACAGCCGAGCGTTCAGGTTCCCAGGGGAACATACAGAGTGTATAAGTCCTCCCAAGTCAGAACAAACCTGGCTCTCTCTCTTTAAATCCTGTTAGGACCCATTCAGAGGCGTCAGGTTTGCACCTCTCTGATAGGTCCCACCTCCTGCCTCTGTTCAGCCGTGGCTTACGGAGCTCCACTTTGAAGGAATCAAAAACATTCATGTTCTGCTTTTGAAGCCCTACAACTTTCTCCAGCTTTGGCTTTTCCAAAGCGACCACGATGAGGACGTTCTTTGTGGAGGACATGAGTGAAAACCCAAGTATGGGTAATAGATCACATTTTCTACACAGGCTCAGCCGAGGAGACTGACAGGCCTTTAATGTGCTCCACTGAAAGGCAACAGATGCGTTTTCCTTTTTCTTTTTTTTTTTTCCTCCTCCTTTCATCTCCACCAAACGCCAGCACACTCTCCGCTTTCTAATGATTTCAGGCTCTAAGACGACACGAGTGAATAAGAGGAATAAGTGGAGTCTTTGGAATTCTGTGTGAAGGACAAATGAGACACAGTCGCTCCACAGGATGCAAGTTACGGAGAGTCATTACGATTAATGAGGCTAATAGAAGTCTGCGGCCTTGTACTAATGTTGATGAAAGTCAATGGTCCAGATATCATGCCAATCTGAATTATATGATTAGCTCTGTGCATTTGCAGTACCACTTAGATATTTAGAGCTATCACGGTCATTTTTCAATACATTCTATTTACATTTCACAATTATTTATATTTACACAACCGTCAGTTCCGGCCACGCGAGCTGATTGGTTGAGAAGGTTCTAACTGGGCTGTTATTTCGCCATCACATCACGTTTTCTTCACAAACACTGTATGACATTGTTGCTAAGCAACGACTCTGGCAGCTGTAGGAGACGCTCGAGCCATCTGAACGTTTTTACTTCTCACTTTGACACAAACAGAAAACGGACGCTGTTAAGACCACATCTGACCGACAGCCGATTTGGTCCGACTCTGAAGACGAGACGACACTAAATTCCCAAACTGTCGTCACCACTGAGCAGCTTTTCAGTCGGCAGCTGTGACAGAAGAACAGCTGAACAACCTGGAATCAGCCAGAAATGAACCCAACACCATTCGCCAAACTAAACGGGCTGTAAGAAGCTTTACAGACCGGCTGGAACAAAACAACATTAATACTGATCTGGACAAACTGACCAAACTGAGCTGAACCTGATATTGGCTCAGTTTTATGGCTCAGTCTGATTTGGCCAGACTCTGAAGATCAGACCACGCTTTTGGCGAATGGTGTTGGGTTTGTAACTGTAGAACTACAAAGTGCACCTGTAGAGTAAGTGGAGCTGATAATGGGTGTAGAAACGAGGAGGTGGACATGATGTTATGTCTGATCGGTGTATGACCTTTAAGATATGGTGTAAAATGATTCTCATTCTACATTAAACTCCTCAAAAAACGAGGAAAAGTCCAGTTTTCCGTAATAATATCTCCTGAGAGATATGAGCACACAGCGGTGGAGATTATGACCTTTTGGCTCACATAACCTTGTGAGGTCTTTATAGTCGACGTGTACAGTAACAGACCCTGTAATCTGTCCCTAGACACACCTACTGTAGGCTATAATGTCTATATAATTCTATGCCTGATGAGTGTCAATGACAGTAGAGAAGTGCAGCACATGCGATGGCCATAGAAGAACTCATTCAACATCAAACAGCTGCTTTTAGCTGAAATCACTGTACAGCAAAAAGGACCTTCAGACTGCAGATGTGTAAATTTGGCTGCCAGTGAAATGAAGCGTTCATGCAAAATATAAAGGAGCATAAACATAAATAAAAAATGTGTTGCTTTGTTCTAATCAGGGATGGATTACTGACTGGCCATTTGAGCCAGTGCCCAGAGGCCTCTGACTGCCAGGGGCCTTGAGGGGCTTTGGACCATATGGCTCAAGATGGGCCAAATGCTTGGGATAATCCACTGTAGATCTAAATATTACATTGATGAATGGCCTATGAAACGATAAAATAAAAGAATAAATGTTCTCAGGCCCCTCAAGTGCTGTATTGTTGATTTTATGCATTCAAAAGATATGTTTTAGGTTCTTTCTGAACAGAAACACTTTCATGCAACTTTAGTTGCCTGAAACCTACATGAAACTAAGTTGCACTGAATTCTATTATGCTAATCGTCAAGCAACTCACTTGAAACTCAGCCGCAACAACTGCAACTGAATTGCCTCTGAACTTCATGACCGTCTCCTGAAAAAGCCAACTGCTCAAGGTTGGTAGTTTTTCCTAGTTTAAAGACTAGAACAACCCCTTTTATGAAGATGAACGTTCAGCAAATTAAAAAATAAAGTAAAAAATAAGTGGAATTGCTGTGAATTCAATTATGCCACACATTTCCATTCAATCAGACAGAGTAGAGTCAGTATACAAGGATGTTTGTTACTTCACTGTAAAATTGCTGACGGAACAAAAAATGAAAATGTATTTTTCATCGGAAGGAAATTTCTTTGGCTCAACATAAACGGTTTTAATGAACTGAAATCCACTTTAATTTATCTTTTGTCCATTTTGCATTAACCGGTCACTTAAAGGCACCATAAGCAATATATTTAGTGAGTGTGTTTACATGCACTCAATAATCTGATCTTAATCAGATCTGCGCAGTTATCTGATTATCCAGATGATCATGTAAACAGCTCACTTAGATAAGAGATAAGGTCTAGAAACCCGATTAAGAAATCTGATAAACAGGATGGGTTTTAGCTCGGTAGCTCAGATTTCTCAGTGTGGACTCTTACTCTGATTTCTTTCCGATTTCTCAGTCTGAGCATGTGTAAAAACAAACCACTGTAGCGGAAATAAGCAGCGGTGCTGCCACAAAACAGCAGCAAAGCTGTGCTGAAACCGACTACATGCTTGAAGAAATGAAGGATTTAAATTGGGGCAGTCGTGGGCTGGAGGTCAGGGAACCAGCCTCGTGACCGGAAGGTCATCGGTTTGATCCCCAGAGCCAACAGTACATGACTGAGGTGTCCTTGAGCAAGACACCTAACCCCCAACTGCTCCCTGGGTGCTGTGGATTGGGCTGCCCACCGCTCCGGGCAAGTGTGCTCACTGCCCCCTAGTGTGTGTTTGCTCACTAGTGTGTATGTGGTGTTTCACTGCACTGATGGGTTAAATGCGGAGGTGAAATTTCCCTGTTGTGGGACTAATAAGGGTCACTTAATCTTAGATATTCTTCATCTTCTAGATGATTTATGTTCATATTTTCAGGTAAAGTGGAGCATGAGGTTTGAGTTTTACGTCACGTTTACGTCGCGTCGTCTTCTGTGAGTTTATCGGCTGGTTGCAAAGCAGAAATCTGATTACTGTCTGACTCACGTTGACCTGGAGTTTCCCCGTTATCTGGATTACTCAAGTGCATGTAAACACGTTGGTCGGAATACTGACAAAATCCGGTTTTCTGCAGTTATCAGATTATTAAGTGCATGTGAACTCACTCACTGTCAGGCTATTTTCAGCTCGACAAGCCTGTTGATTTATGAGTGTATCTTGAAGGTGGAAGTAAATATTGAAAGGCTAGTGTTTTGGCGAGGACACCTGCTGGTGGGACATTTTTTTTCCAGCTGTCCGAACAATTCATTTTGTTTGTCCAGTTGAGGTTAGTGCCATATCACTAGTGCTAGTTAGCGTTGCAGATGTACAGTCGTATGCAAAAGTTTGAAAAGTACTAGTCAAATTATTTTCTACGTGAAAATAAGTCGAAGCATCCTCTACAGAGAACTGTAAATATGGCATTTTCTGCTATTCTTAGTGCACAGTTTCTATTTACTTGCTGAGTTTCATGCATTGGAGCAAAACACATGCAACATAAAATGTGGGATAGCTTTTATACAGGCCACATTTTGGGTTTCTTTTCAACTGTATGCTAAAATATGCAGATGAGTGCTTTCAGTGGCAGAACTGGGTGACACCACAGGGATTCCCAATGGTCGTATGACGTATTTGAACAGTCCATAGTGGGCAGTGTAGTGAGACACCGCCGATGAATTAAAGAAAAACACACAAACAATATAAAATTATGAATCCCGTCACGCTGATGTGGCTGAGAGATACAAGGCTGAACCTCAATATTACATAACAGGACCGTCAACATATTCAGTGCTGTCTGAGGCTGAAATGACCCTTTAAAAAGTCACCTGCATTAAAAGGTAAGTCATTTAACTAATTAGTATCCATCATAACGAGTTAAAACTAGTCATTTTAATGCTAGAAATGTCTTTAAAATGAGGCTACAGGTGAACGTATACAGTTATGAAGCTGTGCATATTTCTGTCTGACACCTGTGACCACCACAAACACTCATTTTACCAGGAATAAAACTGCGGATCAGAGACGTAAGTGTTGCGCAACGGCTATAAAAGTGTCAACAGGTTGATTTGTGAGAAAGGTTAGTGTCTCTCTCTCTCTCTCTCTCTCTCTCTCTCTCTCTCTCTCTCCTGGTGTAATTGTGTGACCTTTTCGTGGGTGATGTGTTGAAAAGGACAGCTGCCAGGGCCCAAATCACACGTGAAGGTGAACAACGACAGGTGACGCCAAGCGGCCGGGCAGCCGTGCGTCCGAACGCGGCCGAATGTTCGTGGACTCCCCCTAAACCGAAACGCTACAGTACACCTGCTGTCAAGCGAAATGCCAAGCAGCCTGCCCACAACACTGCTGTTGGCACTTAAGCAGGCTGTGCCCTTATTCACTCGCACTTCCTCCATCGCCGGAGGACTACAGTGTGGCATTTGGCTTTTGGTCAGTAGACACAGAGCACAGCTGAGGCAACGAGCGAAACACGATCAATACACTACACTTCCAAATAGTGGAGGTTCCGAGAACAAGGCTGTTCTCTCGCTCTTCAGAGGAGCACGGCGTCAGCATTCACTGACAGGGTGATCTTCGCTGTCATGTGATCTCTGAGGTCATTCATTCTTCTTAAACTCTCCTCTAAAGGTTCTTCATATAAACGTGATCCTCATGTGTTTCATATCTAAACGCTCCGTTATCTTCATCGCTACTTTCCAAACCCGCTGCAGCAGCTTCAGCAGCTGGAAACTCTCTGACGCCGTTTCACACGAGTCTCCGATGTGGACTGAATGAAGAATGAAGGGTTTCCGGCGTGATGGTCAGTCCTTAGAGATTTCGTGAGTGTCCATTGATCAGGTTCACACAGAATGTAGGCAGACACACGAATCCACCAGCTCCACACGGTGAGGATCATTCTCATGCCAGCCTGAGTGGATCAGACACAGCAGTGCTGCTGGAGTTTTTAAACACCTCAGTGTCGCTGCTGGACTGAGAATAGTCCAGCAACCAAAAATACCCAGCCAACAGCGTCCTGTGGGCAGCGTCCTGTGACCACTGATGAAGGACTAGAGGATGACCAGCACAAACTGTGCAGCAGCAGATGAGCTGTCGTCTCTGACTTTACATCTACAAGGTGGACCCACAAGGTAGGAGTGTCTAATATGGAGTGGACAGTGAGTGGACAAATTGGAGTGTTTAAATTATGTCCACTTACAGTCCACTCCATCAGCACTGCTGTCTCTGATCCACTCGTACCAGCACAACACACACTAACACACGTGGAGATGATAAAATGTATAATGAGTGTAGAAACAAGGAGCTGGTCCTCATGTTATGCCTGATCGCTGTGTAAGCAGAACATTGAACTAATGTGCTAAAATGTGTTTTCCTGCATTTGTAGCACTTCAGAAATAAATGTTTTGTTTCTCTAAGATTTCTACACTTTATACACTCACCGGCCACTTTATTAGGTACCTGTTGAGTTGCTTGTTAACACAAATAGCTAATCAGCCAATCACACGGCCGCAGCTCACTGCATTTAGGCCTGTAGAGGTGGTCAAGACAACTTGCTGAAGTGCAGACCGAGCATCAGAACGGGGAAGAAAGGGGATTTAAGGGACTTTGAACGTGGCGTGGTTGTTGGTGCCAGACGGGCTGGTCTGAGTATTTCAGAACCTGCTGATCTGCTGGGATTTTCACACACAACCATCTCTAGGGTTTACAGAGAACGGTCCGAAAAAGAGGAAATATCCAGTGAGCGGTCAGTTGTGTGGACGAAAATGCCTTGTTGATGTGAGAGGTCAGAGGAGAATGGGCAACAGGAACTCAAATAACATTGGGGCAGTCGTGGGCTGGAGGTTAGGGAACCAGCCTCTTGACCGGAAGGTCGCCGGTTCGATCCACAGAGCTGACAGCACATGACCTGAGGCGTCCTTGAGCAAGACACCTAACCCCCAACTGCTCCCTGGATTAGGCTGCCCACTGCTCCGGGCAAGTGTGCTCACTGCCCCCTAGTGTGTGTGTGTTCACTAGTGTGTATGTGGTGTTTCACTTCATGGATGGGTTAAACGTGGAGGTGGAATTTCCTTGTTGTGGAACTAATAAGGGTCACTTAATCTAATAATAACAAACCAAAATCTCTGAGGAATGTTTCCAACACCTTGTTGAAAGTCTGCTGCGAAGAATGAAGGCAGTTTACTAGCAAATCAAGTGGCCAGTGAGTGTAAATGTTTATAGTCATTGGTGCGCAATTCCCACATCAGTTCATCCATGGCAGCTACAGGTGAGGTTTTTCTCTGTGGTGTGAGCAACCACAGCGGGGTCTCATTGAAATATGAAAGGCATTATGCTGGTACTTGTTTGCCTTGACTAGCTTGTATGAATTGTTAGTCTTGCCATCATGTGGAGTTTTCCATTAAAAGTAAGATAATGAACACGATTCACCAAGAAGCTCCTGCTGAAGATCCATATGTCACACTCCTTATTTGTAGTGTTTAATACAAGCCTAAACACTGTAAACAACACATTTTTGCTTGAGGAGCCGAGCCCAGACGCTCTGAGGAGGAGCGTTTAGTCCAATGTAAAGCATTAATGTCAATAAGAGCCTGTTTTTCCTGCCCTCCTGATTTTTCACAGATCTATTAAGGATCCATTAGCATCACTGCTCTGCACCATATGCAGGCTGGCAAATTAAGTGCCTTCAAACAAATCTGTGCATCTGTTATCCCATTATTCAAACAATATCTGAGGACCTATTAAGGACTGGGTAATAACTAATGTAATGCGTCGGCTGGAAAGCATAAACAAGAACTCCTACAGTTTCGGCCATTACTGCGCGCCTCCCTGAGCTTCGAGAGGAGCCGGCTTAATCACTGCGGCCTAAGCAGACTAGCCGAAATTAATTCAACTTCTGCTCCACTCAGAACAAATTCAGTGCAGCTACAGGGACACCGGCACAGATCCGAACGTCTCCACACGTCGCTAATCCCTAAAACAACTCTAACAGCAAACATTAACTGCCAGGAGCAGCATCAGCATCAGTGTTTGTGCTGGTTAAACGCACCTCTTTGGCTCAGGAGGGGAAGTTCGGAGGGCAAGCGAGGATGAAGCTTGTGTTTTTGAGGCGGGCTCTTCTCAAGGCAGCTCTACCTGCCTCAGCAGATAATCCCAGTTCAATTACTCGCTTCTGCAACCCGAGGCGGCTAATATCAGACACCTGCAGGGGATTAGACTTGCAAATAAACAACACTGGGGAGTTTTGACAGAGTATCTCCGTCTCCCTCGTCTCAGAAAGCGGCCTATTGTCAGAGAGAATAAATAAAGTAATGAAGAAAGTCGGGGAGAACCTCTCTGAGGGTTTGAGTCGTTAAATAAAGATGTTATTGAGACAGCAGAGCCACCTACTCGGGGTCAAGCAGAGTTCTTATTAAATGGCAACAACTAACTATTTCTATGAGAAATTTACCTATGAACTGTTGTAGCTTTATCAACGCCGTAAGCCACGTCACCTCTACGCTTGCTGTAGTGTATTACAGTCTATCAGAGCGACTGTGTGGATCATATGAACATTATAGAGCTTTTTAAATGAAACAGTAGAAGCCGTATCGCCCCCTACGCTTCCTGTAGTGTATTACAGTCTGTCAGAGCGACTGTGTGGATCATATGAACATTATAGAGGCTTTTTAAATGAAACAGTAGAAGCCGTATCGCCCCCTACGCCTCCTGTAGTGTATTACAGTCTGTCAGAGCGACTGTGTGGATCATATGAACATTATAGAGCTTTTTAAATGAAACAGTAGAAGCCGTATCGCCCCCTACGCTTCCTGTAGTGTATTACAGTCTGTCAGAGTGACTGTGTGGATCATATGAACATTATAGAGCTTTTTAACTGAAACAGTAGAAGCCGTATCGCCCCCTGCGCTTCCTGTAGTGTATTACAGTCTGTCAGAGCGACTGTGTGGATCATATGAACATTATAGAGCTTTTTAAATGAAACAGTAGAAACCGTATCGCCCCCTACGCTTCCTGTAGTGTATTACAGTCTGTCAGAGCGACTGTGTGGATCATATGAACATTATAGAGCTTTTTAAATGAAACAGTAGAAGCCGTATCGCCCCCTACGCTTCCTGTAGTGTATTACAGTCTGTCAGAGCGACTGTGTGGATCATATGAACATTATAGAGCTTTTTAAATGAAACAGTAGAAGCCGTATCGCCCCCTACGCTTCCTGTAGTGTATTACAGTCTGTCAGAGTGACTGTGTGGATCATATGAACATTATAGAGCTTTTTAAATGAAACAGTAGAAGCCGTATCGCCCCCTACGCTTCCTGTAGTGTATTACAGTCTGTCAGAGCGACTGTGTGGATCATATGAACATTATAGAGCTTTTTAAATGAAACAGTAGAAGCCGTATCGCCCCCTACGCTTCCTGTAGTGTATTACAGTCTGTCAGAGCGACTGTGTGGATCATATGAACATTATAGAGCTTTTTAAATGAAACAGTAGAAGCCGTATCGCCCCCTACGCTTCCTGTAGTGTATTACAGTCTGTCAGAGCGACTGTGTGGATCATATGAACATTATAGAGCTTTTTAAATGAAACAGTAGAAGCCGTATCGCCCCCTACGCTTCCTGTAGTGTATTACAGTCTGTCAGAGTGACTGTGTGGATCATATGAACATTATAGAGCTTTTTAACTGAAACAGTAGAAGCCGTATCACCCCCTACGCTTCCTGTAGTGTATTACAGTCTGTCAGAGCGACTGTGTGGATCATATGAACATTATAGAGCTTTTTAAATGAAACAGTAGAAGCCGTATCGCCCCCTGCGCTTCCTGTAGTGTATTACAGTCTGTCAGAGCGACTGTGTGGATCATATGAACATTATAGAGCTTTTTAAATGAAACAGTAGAAGCCGTATCGCCCCCTACGCTTCCTGTAGTGTATTACAGTCTGTCAGAGCGACTGTGTGGATCATATGAACATTATAGAGCTTTTTAAATGAAACAGTAGAAGCCGTATCGCCCCCTACGCTTCCTGTAGTGTATTACAGTCTGTCAGAGCGACTGTGTGGATCATATGAACATTATAGAGCTTTTTAAATGAAACAGTAGAAGCCGTATCGCCCCCTACGCTTCCTGTAGTGTATTACAGTCTGTCAGAGCGACTGTGTGGATCATATGAACATTATAGAGCTTTTTAAATGAAACAGTAGAAGCCGTATCGCCCCCTACGCTTCCTGTAGTGTATTACAGTCTGTCAGAGCGACTGTGTGGATCATATGAACATTATAGAGCTTTTTAAATGAAACAGTAGAAGCCGTATCGCCCCCTACGCTTCCTGTAGTGTATTACAGTCTGTCAGAGCGACCGTGTGGATCATATGAACATTATAGAGCTTTTTAAATGAAACAGTAGAAGCCGTATCGCCCCCTACGCTTCCTGTAGTGTATTACAGTCTGTCAGAGTGACTGTGTGGATCATATGAACATTATAGAGCTTTTTAACTGAAACAGTAGAAGCCGTATCGCCCCCTGCGCTTCCTGTAGTGTATTACAGTCTGTCAGAGCGACTGTGTGGATCATATGAACATTATAGAGCTTTTTAAATGAAACAGTAGAAGCCGTATCGCCCCCTACGCTTCCTGTAGTGTATTACAGTCTGTCAGAGCGACTGTGTGGATCATATGAACATTATAGAGCTTTTTAAATGAAACAGTAGAAGCCGTATCGCCCCCTACGCTTCCTGTAGTGTATTACAGTCTGTCAGAGCGACTGTGTGGATCATATGAACGTTATAGAGCTTTTTAAATGAAACAGTAGAAGCCGTATCGCCCCCTACGCTTCCTGTAGTGTATTACAGTCTGTCAGAGTGACTGTGTGGATCATATGAACATTATAGAGCTTTTTAAATGAAACAGTAGAAGCCGTATCGCCCCCTACGCTTCCTGTAGTGTATTACAGTCTGTCAGAGCGACTGTGTGGATCATATGAACATTATAGAGCTTTTTAAATGAAACAGTAGAAGCCGTATCGCCCCCTACGCTTCCTGTAGTGTATTACAGTCTGTCAGAGCGACCGTGTGGATCATATGAACATTATAGAGCTTTTTAAATGAAACAGTAGAAGCCGTATCGCCCCCTACGCTTCCTGTAGTGTATTACAGTCTGTCAGAGTGACTGTGTGGATCATATGAACATTATAGAGCTTTTTAAATGAAACAGTAGAAGCCGTATCGCCCCCTACGCTTCCTGTAGTGTATTACAGTCTGTCAGAGCGACTGTGTGGATCATATGAACATTATAGAGCTTTTTAAATGAAACAGTAGAAGCCGTATCGCCCCCTACGCTTCCTGTAGTGTATTACAGTCTGTCAGAGCGACTGTGTGGATCATATGAACATTATAGAGCTTTTTAAATGAAACAGTAGAAGCCGTATCGCCCCCTATGCTTCCTGTAGTGTATTACAGTCTGTCAGAGCGACTGTGTGGATCATATGAACATTATAGAGCTTTTTAAATGAAACAGTAGAAGCCGTATCGCCCCCTACGCTTCCTGTAGTGTATTACAGTCTGTCAAAGCGACTGTGTGGATCATATGAACATTATAGAGCTTTTTAAATGAAACAGTAGAAGCCGTATCGCCCCCTACGCTTCCTGTAGTGTATTACAGTCTGTCAGAGCGACTGTGTGGATCATATGAACATTATAGAGGCTTTTTAAATGAAACAGTAGAAGCCGTATCGCCCCCTACGCCTCCTGTAGTGTATTACAGTCTGTCAGAGCGACTGTGTGGATCATATGAACATTATAGAGCTTTTTAAATGAAACAGTAGAAGCCGTATCGCCCCCTACGCTTCCTGTAGTGTATTACAGTCTGTCAGAGCGACTGTGTGGATCATATGAACATTATAGAGCTTTTTAAATGAAACAGTAGAAGCCGTATCGCCCCCTACGCTTCCTGTAGTGTATTACAGTCTATCAGAGCGACTGTGTGGATCATATGAACATTATAGAGCTTTTTAAATAAAACAGTAGAAGCCGTATCGCCCCCTACGCTTCCTGTAGTGTATTACAGTCTGTCAGAGCGACTGTGTGGATCATATGAACATTATAGAGCTTTTTAAATGAAACAAGAGTAGAACATTTCTCCTTCAATTGACAAACCCTACCTAGATTAACTAACCCAGCTCACAAAGGGCTTCTGTGACCTAGAACAAGGCCTCCTGCTGCTCCCCACTGCATTTGACTGAGAAACACCAGTCAATTAAAAGATGAAAGAGTGAGTCGAGCACAGGTGACGGATTCCCCCCCTGCGGGACTGATAGTGCCGGCTCCACTGATCAAGCAGAAAGAAAAAGTCCCTGTAGTGAAGTCTGGAGGGATGAGGCCGTCTGTCAGGAGTGACGGAAGGTGTTTTGGCCTGGGGAGACAGGCATCATTGGACACAACTCACACTAATGTGGACTGTATGCTCAGTGCTGTCCACCTGTCAAGTGAGCCACCCATGGGTTTGACAGCAAACAACATTATAATGACACACTGTGGTCCGTTGTTTTGATACATGTTGATGTGTTGGCACAATTCTTCCTTACTGTAAAAAATGTTTATTTCTAACAGTGAAAAGCTGAAGAGATTACATGACCTGAAATATCAGTGCTTCATCTGACGCCAAGCAAACTCATTTCCTGCTAATATGTCAGTTTTAGAGTCCTTCACGTAATTCATGGATTTGCACTAATATCACGTACCGTTGCATAAACCCTCAAAAACACAAACTTGCATTGCACTGCATTCTCGTCAGTCCATCTTACTGTGATGCAAACAGTTTAAATAGGAAATTAATATTATAAACACTGTTAATAGCATATATATATATATATATATATATATATATATATATATATATATATATATATATATATATATATATATGCGCTATAAACATATATATGTATGCATATATGCACTGCCCATTTTACTAGAAACACCTACCTTGTGCTACCACTAGCTGGCCACTTTATTAGAAACACCTACCTTGTACTACCACTAGCTGGCCACTTTATTAGAAACACCAACCTTGTGCTACCACTAGCTGGCCACTTTATTAGAAACACCAACCTTGTGCTACCACTAGCTGGCCACTTTATTAGAAACACCAACCTTTTACTTCCACTCACTGGCCACTTTATTAGAAACACCAACCCTGTACTACCACTAACTGGCCACTTTATTAGAAACACCCACCTTATCTCTTATAATTACTGTATTCCATCTGTTGCTGCCCAGTTTATCTGCCTCCCTCTACCCCATTCACTCACCACTGATTAAGGGCTAGATGATAGCTCACACAAACTGCGCATCAATAGATTAGCCACATTCTCTAACTGTCCACCCAGAAGGTGGAGCTACAAGAGAGGGTAGGGTGCATGAACTTCACACCTTTTGAGAGATGCACAAACAACTCAAGAAGCAGTTCTTCTATTTGAAGCACTGCAGACCAGCCAGACAAAACTAATAACAGACTGATAAATAAATAAATAAACAAATAAACAAATAAAGCTCCGTTTCTATTTCAAGCCAGCATTCAATTATTGTCCTGGAAATTAGAGTGTTGTTTTGTCGGACCAGTCAAATGAAACTTCTAATTTAATCATTTATTTTTAATCAGGCAGTGCAGGAGCAGTTCCCCAGA
>NC_051220.1:41797718-41845218 GCF_015220715.1 Pygocentrus nattereri | reverse complement strand
AACGTGGTTCTTCTATGGCTTCACTCCGAGAACCCTTTGTGGCACTTTTTTCACTGCAAAAAAAATAGTATCTTGTGAAGTAAAATTGTCTTAAATATAGGTGATAAATGCGATGTCTCTCCTGTTGAGACCGTTATAAGCTTATTTTAAGCTTATTTAACTCATTTCCCAGCATTGTTTACTAGTTCTGGGAAATTTTATTACATAAAAGTCTCACAAACTGGCAGATAATTTGCTTGTTTTGAGAAATTTGCCTGAAACCAGCTAAGTTATCTGGCAGTACAGTGAGAGATAATTTCACTTAATATAATTACTTAAAACTGGTCATAAAATGTGTAGAAATGAACTAAATACTCTCATAATAAGTGCAAAACCATCTGAAAATAAGAATTATTAGATATATTGACCAGAATTAAGGTAATTTCAGAGAGAGAGAGACAGACAGAGACAGAGAGACAGATAGAAAGAGAGAGAGAGGCAGAGAGAGAGACAGAGAGAGAGAGACAGGCAGACAGAGAGAGAGAGAGAGAGAGAGACAGGCAGACAGAGAGAGAGAGAGAGACAGGTAGATAGAAAGAGAGAGACAGGGAGCGAGAGAGAGAGAGAGAGAGAGACAGAAAGAGAGAGACAGGCAGATAGAGAGAGAGAGAGAGAGAGACAGGCAGACAGAGAGAGAGAGAGAGACAGGTAGATAGAAAGAGAGAGACAGGGAGCGAGAGAGAGAGGAGAGAGAGAGAGAGAGAGAGAGAGAGAGAGAGAGAGACAGAGAGAGACAGAGAGAAAGAGAGAGACAGACAGAGAGAGAGACAGAAAGAGAGAGAGTGAAGACAGACAGAAAGAGAGAGAGAGAGAGACAGACAGAAAGAGAGAGAGAGAGAGAGAGAGAGAGACAGACAGACAGACAGACAGACAGACATAGAAAGAGAGACAGAAACAAAGAGAGAGAGATAGACAGACAGATAGATAGAAAGAGAGAGAGACAGACAGACAGAGAGAGAGAGAGAGAGAAAGAAAGAGAGTGAGAGAGAGACAGAGAGAGAGAGAGAGAGAGAGAGACAGAGAGAGAGAGAGACAGAGAGAGAGAGACACACACAGACAGACAGATAGAAAGACAGACAGACAGATAGAAAGAGTGAGAGAGTGAGAGAGAGAGAGAGAGAGAAAGAGAGAGACAGAGAGAGAGACAAGGAGACTAAGGTCCTATTTCTTGTAGTTTTTAAAAGTCTAGACCAATTTATCGGTTCATCCTAGTACAAGAACCTTTGTAAAGGTTCTTCAAACTTTAAAAATGTTCTTCAAACTCACTCCTCCTTCAAACTCTCCTTTCAAACATGGTTCTTCTATGGCATCTCTCAAAGAACCCGTGTGGCACTTTAAGAGCATTTACCCATGTGTTGATTCTTTCTACACCCTTTATACAACGTCGAGGTTCTGCAAACTTAAAAATCTTCTCATCTGCAAACCGGTCCTTCTATGGCATCATGCACAGAATCTTTGTGGCACTTTTTTTTAAGGCAAGGCAAGGCAAGTTTATTTATATAGCACCTTTCATACACAACGGTCATTCAAAGTGCTTTACAAATGAAAAAATACAGAAAAATGTAATTAATGTAAATAAAATAAAATTTATGTAAATTAAAAAATTTAAAAAACATAATTAAAACAATAGATTTAAAAGAAGTTAATCAAACTTAAAAGAAGGAGATAAAACATTAGAATAAAAATAAGAAACATGATTAAAACAATAGATATAAAGGAGTTAAATGAATGAGGATAAGAGGATAAGCCGTTACAGGATAGCAGTGGATTAAACTGAGCTAAAGGCTCAAACATGAAGGTCTTCATTCTGGATTTAAAAGAGTTCTGCCCGGCTCATATTGCTGGAGCACATCTAATAAATGTACTGGTCCTGCACCATTAAGACATTTATAGACCAGTAATAGTACCTTAAAGTCTATCCTGTAACATACTGGTATCCAGTGTAGGGATTTAAGGATAGGAGTGATGTGCTCCCTTCTTTTACTCCTACTGAGACTCTGGCAGCTGCGTTTTGAATCAGCTGAAGCTGTTTGATTGTCTTTTTTGGGAGTCCAGTTAGGAGCCCATTACAGCAATCAATCCTACTAGAAACAAAGGCGTGGATGAGTTTCTCCAGGTCTGCTTTAGCCAGAAAATCTCTGATTTTGCTGATTTTTAAGAGTGTTTAACATTTTTTAGGGTTCTCTCTAGAACCTTTAGTTAATACAGAGGTTCACACCAATACATCTCATTTACAGACATGATCCACCAAAGGACTATCCACTGAAAGCTTTGTTAGAGAACCAAAAGTGGTTCTCCCATGGCATCGCACAACCAAGCCTTTATTTTGGAGGGTGTAGATGCAGATGTGCTCTTGTGCCTGACGGCAGCAGGGAGGAGGAAATCAACCAACAGCCTACAAATGAAGTAACTCGCCCCATGTCAGGTCTCCAACATCGCCCGCAGGCCGCTGTCCAAGGCCGTCCCCCCAGGGCCCCGAGCGACTCTCAGTGAGCTAATGTGAGGAAACCCCCCCAGAAAGGAGTAAGTTCTGGTGCTGAACTTCAAAGTCTTAGTCTTGCTTCCCCCCCGGTGGAGGAGGCAGGCCTTGCAGCCGAGCAGCAGCTGCTTGTAGATTCCCACTGACAGGCCTTTTCCCAAAGACCCCCGCGTCCCAGAATACCCTCTGCATGCTTGCATAATCAAAATGTGTAATGATGTGTGAGGATATCAAAGCAAATAACCGCGATCAGCAGAACAGCATCGCTCCCTCACGCTGCACGAACACTGATGGGACGTCATGTATAACAATACATTTGCAATCGTGTTTCTTCAGGAAAAAGGAAGGAAAACAACAGCAGCTTGGAGACGCATCGAGACCGTTTTGTAAATATTCCTTTTCCCGTTTATCTACAAACACTTTCCTGCCGCCTTTGTTGTGCCTTCCTGTTTGATGGAGAACAGCAGAATGTGCTGTGTTCTGGCGCGACGTGATGCTGCAGGGCGAGTAAAATATTGTGTTTACAGGCGTCAGATGGCCGGAGCGCCTCACACGCCTAATGTGCAAACATCATTCAGAGCATCTCTGCAGGCCTGTACCCTCAGCACTCGTTTAAACTGACACCAGCAGCGCGTCTCTGCGCATCCTTCAGGGAAACACTCAAAGCAGCAACAGAAAATAGGACAAATCTGAGATTTATGAGCCACAGTACAGCTAAATATCATGCGTTCAGTTCTTATTATCAGGGTTAATCAAGTTCAGCGTTCATAAACAAACACAAATCAGCCAAACCTCAAACAGTAAGGCTGTTCATTTATGACCAAGAGGACAATAGCTAATGGACAGCGTTGAGGTCATGGGGGGTCACATCAAAACTCCAGCACTCGCTTTTCCATGTGACTAATGTCTTTTTACATCGTTCCTGCTTTAATGGTGAGTAAAATGATAACAGACTAACCACAGAGACACTCAAACCCAGCAGCTGTGGTTAAAATGCCTTACTAGCCATCTGACTTAGTTTACCTTGATTTAACCAGGGTAATCACTCTGAGATTAAAACCTCGTTTACAGGTGAGCCCTGACCAAGACAGCACACCAACAATCAACAAGGAAACCACACCAGCACCACCACACCCGACAACATCAAATCAGAGTCAGAGCCACATTTAAAACAAGAAAAAAACGGAATGATTATATGATGTATCGTTATTAATCAGCTCAAAATCATTCAAGGTTTAAAGAAAACTGTCGCTGCTGTTGGAAGAAAATCTCGTGTCTCCAAAATAGCGACTTTACAGGAGAAGGAAAAAAACACACTTTACTTTTAATGAAGGTCAATGGAACCGGACGTCTTTCCAAGTCATGTTAGGTCATTTCTTTTAGTCCATTCATCATGAAATTTGCATACAGTGTAAAGGACAAACATGTTCTCCCCATGTCTGTGTGGGTTTCCTCCGGGTTCTCCGGTTTCCTCCCACAGTCCAAAGACATGCAGTCAGGCCAATTGGACATGCTACATTGCCCTTAGGTGTGTGTGTGTGTGTGTGTGTCTGCCCTGCGATGGACTGTCCACCTGTCTAGGGTGTATCCGGCCTTTCGCCCAATGACAGCTGGGATGGGCTCCAGCACCGCCCACCACCCAGAAGGAGAAGCGGCTTAGAAGATACAACTTGTATTACGTTCACACACCCTGCTCTGTCTCCAGCTTCTCATTTTATTGTTCTATTTCAAAGCACTGCACTGTGACAAATGAAGGATCTGTTTAGGTACATTTTTGTTCATCAAGGTCCAAACAGTGTAGATGTTCCCTCAAAGCTCCAGCAGTGGTTCTAAGGTCTGGTTGCGGAGCTTAAATCAGTTCCTCCAGGTGAAAAGTTGGTATTTGTTCCTTTTCATAACCGAATGATTTAAAACAGAGCAGTAGAGTAAAAGCCTGGAGGCGAGGCGAGGCGGGGTGTGTGGAGTCAGTCCAGCTTAGAACAGATCATTTCAGTGGATTATGGTTCAGTTATGTTCCCTGACTGAAGGTACTGAGATGGAGACCTGAGGGAACCACCCCAGTGACGAGAGGGGAACTGCCCCAGTGTCAGTCTAGTACCTTTATTTCTGAGAGTGTTGATTATGAAAAAGGTACAAATATGTACATTTCCACTGGTAAAGATGTGTTTAGGTACACAGTTGGATCTTAAAACTACTGTATATTTCAGCATTACATCATTTGCAGCTTGATGAACAAAAAAGCACAGGCGATTTTTTTAGACAGTGCAAAAATGCACTAAACTGTACTTTCCTGAATCGATTCACTGTTTCTGGTCATGGGCCTCATAGAACTCATTGCTGAAGTCCATTAATAACATGAGAGGGGGACGCCAGCAGTCGGGTTCTCTTTCAAGTCCGGTCCATGAGGATCATACAAATATTTCAAGCTCTGTTTTTGATATAAATGACTTACACCTTCACTCAAGCGACTATGATTACACAGAGTTAGGAAACCTATAGTGCAGCTGCTAACATGTTAATAAGGTTAGTGTTAACTACCCAGCAAGTGAGCCTTACCCAAATTTCCATCCATCCATCCATCCATTTTCTAAGCCGCTTCTCCGTCAGGGTCGTGGGGGGGTGCTGGAGCCTATCCCAGCAGTCCTCGGGCGGAACTTACCCAAATTTACAAAGCATAATGTTAAAAACAGCCAGATTTACATTGTGTGATAGTTAGTGAGTGTTAGCAAAGACAAAGGAGAAACTGAAGACCGAGAACTTGTAGAGAGGAGAATTCCCGCTCTGCACTGTCTTCCGGGACTCTCAACCACTAGAGGGCGCTCCCAAGCGAGTCCAAAATGAATGGGTTGATATGGAGCATTTGAGCAAAACCATAGTTTATAAAAGCTGAAGCATTTTTAATGTTTTCCTAACAGCATAAAACATTTTAACACCGCTGTTTTATTTCTAAGAGCTTTTAAACTCGAGTTATAGGAGTTTAAAACGGCTCTACATGATGTCAGTGAGCGCGAACAGCCAATGAGCTGCTCCGATCGCCAACCAATCAGCACTCAGCAGCAGTAATGTTAGCGTCCTGCTGCCTGAAACCCGTTTACCGTAGAAAGACGAAACATACTAAAAGTGAAACACAAACTTCTGCTTTCTAAAACTAAAGGAATGTTCTGGGCGAGTGATTAGAGACTATTTTAACTGTTCGTTTTTAGCCGTTGAGCTTCGTTCACCCCCATTCATTGAGCACTCGCTCAGGGGCGCCCTCTGCTGTTTTGCAGTCCTGTTTCTGATATAACAGGGGAAATAGGAAGCGGCCAGGCTCCTCATGAACTGGCTCTGCTGAAGATAAAATAAACATGACTCATTGATGTCCCCTAAAGGTGTGACTATGCCTTGTAGAAACGAAACCGGCATTATTTTTCTAAGATTCATGACGTTTTTTTTTATAAGAATGCATTTCCGCTTTCTTTCATTCTTTTTAGGGAGCAAAATTGCTTCTTTTTCAACACCGGGGGGAGCTCATCCTCCCTTCGCCTCTTAATTACACCCTGTCCTAATAGGCAGCCAATCCAAAGACTTTAAATCAAGCTATCACAAAACTGTAACCATCCATAAAACATTCTGATAATCCAAAGTGCATCCAAAGGAACTCCCAAAGCCACGGCGTAATGATTTACATCGTCTAGACTGAGGACAGCAAATCAGCCGCTCCATCCTACGAGACGTGGAATCATAGTGGGATTAAGTTCTCTTCACTTAACATCACCTGACAGCGTTTGACATCAAAGCCCAACATCCTACCCTCAGATATTAAACCTGTGATGGCCACTGATGCCATATGACATTACAGACAGAGCTGTAGTCTGACCTCGAGAGACCTTGAGCACGTCCTTCTGACTTATTCCAGAAACTTCTGATGTCTTTTGTTTTGTGTGCTCTTTGTTTTTCTCTCTTTGTGGGGACTGAGTTCTCCCCAGACTGATGAAAGCATGAGCACTGTATGGCTGTGAGGACATTAGTCTGCTCTCCACGGCAAAAAATACTTTTATTTCCCTCTAAAACTACAGATTTCATTAGAAACAGTAAAAGGGGCCAAAGCTGGCCGTCTGGTTGCTGAGGTTAAAGTTACAGAGTGAAGTATTTCTGTAATTTCTACATTATTTATTAATGTATGACGTACTGTGTTCAAGCCAGTATGATGTGTTTTATGGCTCCGTGCAGCTTCCTGTGCTCTTCTGGGAAATTATTTACAGCACATCTATTTTCATTCGGTGAAAATTTCCCAAAATTTTCTTTCGATTGCCAAAAACATTTTTTTCTCCGTTTTGTTTTTTGGGGTTTTTTTTTGGCTTTACTGGCCTTTATTCATATTCAGTTAAGTTTTTAATAACAACAAATAAAGTTTTCATTAGTTTCTGCAGAAGTTTAGACGGGGAACTCAAGTACCACAGCAACTGATGGAGATGGGACCTGCCAAACTTTCGCAAACAGTCAAAAACTACTGCTTGTGAGAAGCCTGAACTTCCACAATCAGGAGAAATAATGATTAAGAGACCCTTATTAGGAACTTTCACCTCCACATTTAACCCATCTGGGCAGTGAAACAACACACACAAACTAATGAGCACACACACACTAGGGGGCAGTGAGCACACTTGCCCGGAGCGGTGGGCAGCCCAATCCGCAGCGCCTGAGGAGCAGTTGGGGGTTAGGCGTCTTGCTCAAGGACACCTCACTCATGTGCTGTCGGAGATCGAACCGGCGACCTTCCGGTCATGAAGCTGGATCCCTACATGAAGCTCCAGCCCACGACTGCCCCCAAAAATGGTCACACATTATTTGGATGGTCCCCTATCGATGCTCTACAGAGACTTAAATCATTAACAAACCTTCTGGTGATGTCTAGTTGACTATCAACCACTATGGTTAGGGTTAGGAGTAGATGTGGGTTTGACCTTGAGGTTAAGGTGAGGGTTAGTTTTAGGGTTTAGGGTCAGACTTAGTAAACTCTTTCACACTGAACTTGAGACTCAGTTGAATTGTATGTATATTAAGTTGTGTAGAACGTTACATTTACATTTACAAAGAATCTACAGTGGACCATCCAAATAAGGTGTTACCGAAGTAATACAGCAGTGTGTAATGCTGTGTTTACATATTGGCATTTTTAAATAAATAAATAAACAAACAATTAAATCCTTGCTTGGTGCCTTTTTAAAGGATTTAAGCAATTAAAAGTGTTAATAAAAAGTTGTAAAACACTGATGGTTCGTGACCAATGGCAGCAGGCCTCGATGTAAATGTTGCCATGGTAACAGCATCCACCAAAGATTTGTGATGAGCTTTTTTTTTTAGTTGTTGTAATGCTTTCCATCACAACCGAGACCACTAGTTTCCTGTAGAACAACATTAAGAAACAGCCAGATGAATCTATAATCGGTCTCAGAACGCCTGTTAAACCTTTAGGATCTTTTACATTAGAAACCATCAGGACCCAAACCTGTTGGTCTTGCTTTTTAATGGGAATTGGCTTAATTTCCCATAAAGACCACAAGTTTCCTGTAGAACACCTTTACATCTCCCTGATGAGGCTGAAGTCAGCTTTTTATTTGGCAGCTTCTTGTTCAGATTTTCCGGTTCCATCTTAAATGTTATGGCAGCTATTATTATACGGCCTGAGGCACCAGAATGGAACTGCTGCATTTAAGGTGGAACGGGGCAATTTGAACAAGAATCTGGCCAATAAGAGGCCGACGGCAGCCTCAGTATTCTCCGTGGGTAAAATCAGGCTGATGTGTAATGTTACTGTAATTGGTCATAACGTAAAAAATAACGGAAAATAAATAAATAAATAAATAAATGTGCTATGAAGTTGACTGTTTGTTATTGATTCCCAAGCTAATGGTGATGCTAATCACACTGCATTCACTTCAGACAGAAATCGCTCACAGATGTCCTGCAGCAATACCCACCTCCTCAAGGAAAACTAATCCCATCCGAATAGGGCTTTTAAGTCCTAAACAAAATCCTCTGAATTGCTTTGAGGCTGGAGAGTGAGTCTTTTTGTGGGTTGTCATTGTTTCAAGTGCACGGCTGATTAGCTACATTAGCCGTAATCTCAGAGCAGGCGTTCAGCCGAGCACGCAGAATTTCTCTTCAAAGGCTTTAAAGTTAAAGCAAAGATTCAGATAAAATTAATGTTTACAAGACTCTCCCACTTAAACCAAGTACAGCATCTATGTTGAAGCTGTAAATTTGTCTGTATTTTGGTCCATGCTTAAAGGCCACAAGCATTCCTTCTGCTACAGTGTGCTTGTAACTTTCTTTGACATTCTGATGCATTTTTATTCACGGTAAAACTCCCAGCGGTCATCCAGTCTCATCTCAGATACCCCTAAACATGTGTGAACAAAAACAAAACAATAATGCCTCTTCTCATCTGGTACATTAACAATGGGTTCTCTCTCACGACTAACTGAACAAGTGAGTGAGTAATCCCACCCTGGTGCTAATCCTAATCCTTACCTTAACCTCAACCCAAAACATAATCCTCATCCTCACCCTGTCTTAATCCTAATCCTTATCTTAACCTCAACACAAAACAATCCTCATCCACACCCTGGCCTTAATCCTAATCCTAACCCTAACCTCACCCCAAAACATAATCCTCATCCTCACCTTGGCCTTAATCCTAATCCTTATTTTAACCTCAACACAAAACAATCCTCATCCTCACGCTGGCCTTAATCCTAATCCTTATCTTAACCTCAACACAAAACATAATCCTCATCCTCACCTTGGCCTTAATCCTAATCCTTATCTTAACCTCAACCCAAAACCTAATCATCATCCTCAACATGGCCCTAACCTTAGCCCAAAACCTAATCCTTATCCTCACCCTGGCCCTAATCCTAACCCTAACCTTAACCTCACACCAAAACATAATCCTCATCCTCACCCTGGCCTTAATCCTAATCCTTACCTTAACCCAAAACATAATCCTCATCCTCACCCTGACCCTAATCCTAACCTTAACCTCAACCCAAAACCTAATCCTCATCCTCAACATGGCCCTAATCCTTACCTTAACCTCAACCCAAAATATAATCCTCATTTTGACCCTGGCCCTAATCCTAATCCTAAACTTAATCTTAACCCAAAGCCTAATCCTAAAACTCAACCTGGTCCTAATCCTAATCCTAAAATTAACCTCAACTAATTTTAACCTTCACCTTGGCCCGAATCTTAATCTTAACTTCAACCCAAAACCTAATCCTAACCCTCACCCTGACCCTAATACTAAACTTAGCTTCAGCCCAAAACCTAGTCCTTAATCCAGTTCAGTTCCTCTCAGGGTAAACATCTACAGATCTGAACTTGGACTCCAAAGAAAGTGAGAAACATCTGAATTCAGCAGATTATAAACACATTATACTCACACAGTTTATTAAAGCCTCTCGATGATCTACGGAACGTAGATGCCGATGTTTATTTCATTAAAAACGCCACTCGGAGGAAAGCATCACTAATCTGATCGGTTTCAGCCCCAAAAAACTGGCCCTAATCTTCACCCTGCAGACCGTAGCGTGCCAGGCTGCTCGCTTTTACCCAACGTGCAGCCGAGCTCTGGACTGACATTCATGCATGATGGGCTTTGTGGAGGAAACTCAATGAAACATGAAAATTGGTGTGAAAACGTTGAGAAAGAGCGAGAGAGGCTTCATGAGGCTTTATGGAGTGGCCACCTCCCTGGAGTACCGGACGTCTAGAGAGATTTCATCAATCAACAGCTATTCCAGCAGCGCAATTAGCTTTCATCAGACCAGCCCGTAAAGCCTTCACCTGCAGTCCATTTCCCAAACTCCTACAAACGCAAACATGTAAAAACAGATCAATTAGATTGAGGTAAGGTCCATAACACTATGCTACCCCTATGCAGAGCACATTACAGCCCGATTGCAGCTTCAGCCTCACTAAAAGGACTCGTCAACAAAACGCCTAATGGGTTCTCCTCCGTTTTTTTCCCATTTCAGAACGACATGCTGAATTGAATTGATCGTTTCAAATGCTAATGGGATGCAAATGAGCTCGGGGTAATGGCTTTGCTCGCTTATATATGTCATACGTCCGCAGTTTGGAAAACGACGTGCGTTATTTGTTGTTTGCGAGAGGAGAATGGATGTGCAAACACACTCACACTCACGGCGCTGATACATTACTGTGATTAATGAGTTTCTTTTCTTGGTAGAAAATGCAAATAGGCCCCCTGAAGCAACTCTAAGCTCAGTCCACCGCTTTCCTCCCCCGCCCCGCCCCTCCTTTTTCTCCTGCTGGGCCGCCCGCCTGCTTTCAGTCTGAATCCATAACTAGCCGCGCGCAGACTGCAGGACTCCTCCGAGAAGATTTAATCCATACGTTTGATTTTCCTTGATAAAGGGATATATATATATAAAAGAGGAGCGCCGTGTCCCGGAGCGCCGCGAAAATGACAAACAAGCACGCGAGCAATCCACGCGGGTAATCGTTTTCATTTCAGCGTCACTCCAGGCCTCCGACGTTCCGTCCGCCGGAGCGCGCTTGTAACTTTCATTCTTTTTTGACGTATTTCGTTTTCATGCATGGTAAAACCCCCAGCGCTCATCCAATCTCATCTCGGCTGCCCTCAAACACGTGTGAACGGGAAAGAAGCGATAATGCCTCCTCCCTGCTGGTAGATTAACATTTGATTCTTATTCACGAGTAACCAAGCAAGTGAGCGCTATCCACGGTGGTTACCAATCTGCTTTCTTTGTATCTCTTCATTTTCTACGAAACGTGAGCGAAGGGGAGAGACAGACAGAGAGGAAAAGAAAGGGAGGGGAAAAGAGAGAATCAGTATGCAAGAGCTGGAACGCAACAACAAAGGTAAATTGAAATGTCATTTTTTATTCATGTGAAGAGATTGCGGGCTGCAGGAGGCGCAGTGCAGGGATATTGCTGCACAAATGAAGGTTGACAGTACATGCCGTCCCCGGCAACCAGGCTTTAGTCTGGGGAGCTTGTGTCTGTTATATATATCTCTCTGATCAAATAGTGTGTGTGTGTGTGTGAGTGTGAGTGTGAGTTTCCCAGCTCACACACAAACACGGTGAGCTTCAGAAGGCCGCCGTAAGAGGGAGCCTTCTGGGGCCTTCGTGCCACACTTGTTTGTGTGTTCTGACTGACCTCACGATCCACAGTCACCTGAAGAGATGTCGGGGCAGAGCAAAGGCACGCAGACACCAAGCTGGCGCTTAGCGTGACTGATGCTGTTTACAATACAGAGAAGCTGACCTCGTCCATCATAGGCCTCTGGCTTTCACAGTCTTGCACACCTTCGCTGGACTACAGCCCAAGGAAGAAGCTTTGGGCTTTCTCATCTCTAGACCATACAGTCCCATTGATGGGAGTAGAACCCAGTGATAGAATGAGCTTTACAGCTATACAGTCACAGACTTACAGTACTTTATTGACACCAGGCGACTGGCCCATGACTCCACACTGTTACAAATGAAGGTTCTGTGCAGGTACGTTTTTAGATCATCAAGGTACAAACAGTGTAGATGTTCCCTCAAAGGTTCTACAGTGGGTTTAACTCTGGTTGTGAGGCTTAAATCAGTTCCTCCAGGTGAAAAGTTGGTATTTGTTCCTTTTCATAACCGAATGTTTTAAAACAGAGCAGTAGAATAAAAGCCTGGAGGCGAGGCGGGGCGGGGTGTGTGGAGTCAGTCCAGCTTAGAACAGATCATCTCAGTGGATTATGGTTCAGTTATGTTCCCTGACTGAAGGCACTGAGATGGAGCCTTGAGGGTTCCTCCCCTGTGGAACAGTTTATGAGACTGCAGATTTCCTTTTTCCTCTGACAAATAAAGGCAGGAAATCAAGCTGTGTTGTAGGAATATTTCTGGTTTTCTCTCTGTTGATCGAAGTGTAGATGGTCGTGTTTCTCAGCTCAGTAAATGGCCATTAAATAGTTCATTTTCACCAGCTAACATGAACAGCCACCAACGTGGGTTCTGCCACTGTAATGTAACGGCAAATCAGGTAACGCGTTATTATATTCAGTTTGAAGGCAGTATTGTCCAACAACGAAACAAAAGTGTGGGAAAGTGAGTAAAATACCCCTTGGCATCCCGGGATCCCATGTTGCCTGGCTTCTTCAGCACTGGCTAACTGAAATCTCCATTTCCAAAGTGCTGCTGATGCTTGAATGGCAACAAAATGTTTGGTTTAACAGTTCCACTTCTGGAAATCCTCTTTTCTAGTTTGGTAATTTGCTCTACCTCACATTAACTGGGATCGTACACGTCCCTTCCTTCACCTTTGGTTTGAGAAATGAGTGATACTTTATTTTTTCCACCAGTCTCTTGGAAAACTGGGCAAGTTTCAAGATCCACAAATATACTGTGGCATATTGTGAAGTTTTAGATGTGTCTCAGACTTAATTGCAGTTGCTAGGCTATGAACTGGGTCAATTTGCTACAGCGCCACCCGGAGGCAGACCAGTGCTGCAGCTCCAGTTATTTAAGAAGACCAACGACTGAAGTTTACCAATTTGTTTGAAGCAGGATAAACAATGAGCTTTCACTGAATTTGTATCTGGGCATCCGTTTTCACTAACAGACAAGATGACGTTAGAATAAGCCCCCCTGGAATGGACCAGGAATGCTCTAAAATCACTTGGAATAAAATTTATTTACATTAACTTACACTGAAAGTAAATAATATTTTTGTCCTGTCCTGTAAAGTCACTCTATTGGACATGCTTCTTTTTCTTTGCGGCAATATATTCAGTGTCATTACTGTCAATATTATGAGCTGGACTTTCGTCTCGCAGTCAACTATAAATGAATGTACATTCATTGTCATTGTGGCCAACAGGAGCTGCCAACTTCCTCTGATAGTTGCACAACAATGCTGACTTTATCTCAACCCCGACCAGAATGATGAATCTGATGAAATAGCAGGGTGACATCGAGCTGTAATTGATATCTCGGTCAGGTGTGTTAGATGAGATAATGCACAAAAATGTGCATTGTTTGGGGTTCCCAAGACTCTGGACCCTGACCCTGAAAGTACATCAACAGCTTTGTAAGTTTGCAGTTGCTCAGTGGATTCAAGGTCTGGATTTGTACATCTCTGTCTCAAAATGAAGCCAAAACAAGGTGATGCTGGCAATAAACTTCTATCCAGCCTTTTATACCAGCTACATGCATCAAGGCTCAGACTGAATTTAAGCAGGAACAAAAAAACACTACAGTAGAGGTACACAGTGTCCAACAGGCAAGCCAAGGTCTACCCAAGTTAGCCTAATGCAAAGTCATGATATGCTTGTTTTTATTTGGGCCATAGGAAGGCCCAAGTTTCCATTCCTCTGCTATAACTTCATCACCATTCACTGATATACAGTACTGTGAAAAAGTCAGAGATAAGATAATCCACTTGCGTTAAAGGAGGGTCTATGTGAAAAAAAAAAAAGTCAGAGTCAAAGTCAAGAGTCAAGAGTTCAAAATCTGATTAAAAGGTATAGAGAAGATGGGACTCCTAACAACCACCTGGAAGACCTGGTAGATACCAAAACTGCCCTCATCAGATAAACGGCGCTTAAGTTAGGTTCCCCTTTATTATTCCCACAACAGGGAAATTCACCTCTACATTTAACCCACATACACACTAGGGGGCAGTGAGCACACTTGCCCAAAGTGGTGGGCAGCTGTCAGCTCTGGGGATCAAACCAGTGACCTTCCGGTCACAAGGCTGGTTCCCTAAGTTCCAGCCCACGACTGCCTCCAACGAGAAGTCTTTCGAGACAGAAAGCTCAAAAAAAAAAAACCTTCCATCTCTGAGAGAGAGGAGAAGATCAACCTGCTTCAGATCTGAAAACATCCACAGGTGTTTCTGTCCATCTGATTTCTGGTCCATCTGTCCATCTGTTTCTGTCCACTGCGAGAAGACCACTCGGCGCTGTGGGTCTGAAAGGGAGTGTAGCTGATCAAGAAGAACCTCACTGAGAAAAGGAGACGGACACATCAAACAAAGAAGCTGGACGATGGACTGACCGCCCCAACATGTTTCAGTGAGCATATACGGAGCTGGTTCAGTCCTGTTGGAAAAGCATCTCAGGTTGTTCCTCATGAGGCTGCTTAAGAGAACGCCAAGAGAGAGTGAAGTTGCTTGAAGGCAAAGGCGAGCTACTCCGAAGAATCTAAAATGGAATATGATTTAATTCAACAACTTTATGGTCACCGTACAATCATCCGTGTCATTTCGAAGACTTGGTGCACTTGCTTTTTTTCTACAATGTGCAAAAAGAAAATCTCTAAGTCCATTTAAATTACTACATTTGGCAGATATTCTTATCCAGAGCAGCTTAGTTTGATCATTTTACACAGGTAGGGGAAGGTGGTGTTGGGAGTCTTGCCCAAGGACTCTTATTGGTATAGTGTAGGGTCTTTACCCAGGCGGGGATTGAATCCCAGTCTACAGAGTAGAAGGCAGTGGTGTTACCCACTACGGTATCCCAACCACAAGTAGGGCTGATCAAAACCTTGGCTAGTGGCCGGTAGTGGATTTTGCAATCTAACTCATTTTAAGCACTCATTTGACCCTAAAATGCTTTCTCGCATGTATCTGGGCTTCAGTATACAGAATTCTAATTAAATGTGAGCGAGTGGTGAGATGGGGAGAAGGTCCACGGCTCAAAAGCAGCTCCATTTCGCCTCATATCTCCTCAGAGCTCCCTGTAGAGAGGAGTTGCCCGGAATAATCCGCTAATTTTTAAACTGCCAATAGGATTCTCAATATGCTCCAGCCTAATACAGCAGAATCAAATTTTAAAGATGATATATTATTCATTTTCTCCTGATAAGGTGAGTGGAGAGGATTCAAGGCTATAATGGAGTGAGTCCTTCTCAGCCACGGCACGAAGGGCCAGTCCTGCAGGCTGAAACGGGCGCTTTTCAGAAATCCATTCAGAAATGCAAAGAACGTCCTCAGCATTGATAACGAAGATAATTATGAAATGGATCGCATAGACCGAGGGTGTCCAATCTTACCCGCCAGGGCCAGTGTGGCTGCAGGTTTTCACTCCAAACGAACAGGTTCACACCTGATCACTCTTGTTTAATTAATTGCTCAGTCCTCAAACGACTGATCGTATGAGCTCCTGCTTTGTGGGAATGAAAACCTGCAGCCACACTGGCCCTTTGAGGAAAGATCGGACACCCCCTGATATAGATCTGCAAGTGTGTGCAGGTTATTCAAATTTGACCTTGGTCGAGAACTAATTTATGGAAAAAACAAAAAACAAAGTATTAAAAACTGCTGAATGTGTGACCGCGCGTTTAGGGTATTTGGTCCATGATTACGGAATGAGTCTCAAAGAAAAGCTGGATCTTTATCTCTTTTTAAAAGAATCTTAAGACTTTTCTCCTTAGACCTGCTTTAAGAATTCATTTTGCTTTGTTTTAGAAACTCTGGAAGAAGAATCTTAAGAATTTTCCTTTTAGACGTGTTTTATGGATTTTGTGTTGTTTAAGATTAAGAGACCCTTATTCGTCCCACAATGGGGAAATTTCACCTCCACATCCAACTCATCCGTGCAGTGAAACACCACATACACACTAGTGAGCACACTTGCCCGGAGCGGTGGGCAGCCCAATCCGCAGCGCCCGGGGAGCAGTTGGGGGTTAGGTGTCTTGCTCAAGGGCACCTCAGTCATGTACTGTCGGCTGTGGGGATCGAATCAGCGACATTCTGGTCACAAGGCTGATTCCCTGACCTCCAAATTAACTGTTGTTTAAAGAAATTCTTTTGAATTAATTTTTTTTGTACGTTTTTTAATTTTTTTTTTTGGTTAATTTTTCTATAAAGCACCTTGAGAAGACATGAAGTCATGAAAAGTGCGCTATATAAATAAAATTATTATCAAAACCAAAAAAAAAAAAAGGAATAATGGGGTTTTGCTGTGACAAAGTAGTGCTAGTGTGGTCCGAGTCATGGGTCTATGAGGCGCGAGTTTAATGCTCACCATACAGAACACCCTTGAAAAAGATGGTTCTATATACAGCTCATGGTTCTATATACAGTTGTGAACCTTTTTGAAAAGGGTTCTGTGTAGCACTGTAAAGGGTTCTGCTATCTGACATTGTTTAGAAGTTATGTATAAATTACTCAGAACAAACACAACGCTTAAGTCCTTTTTCCCACTATTTATTTGTTCATTTTTTTAAAGACCACTTACTCAATATTTCCAAACATGTTGGCTCGTCTGGCTTCACACGCATATGAACTAACATCCCAATCTTAATCTATAGGGTTTAATATGATGTCAGCCCACCCTTTGCAGCTATAACCGCTTCAAAAAGGTGTTCTATGAGGTTGAGGTCAGGACTCTGTGCAGGCCAGTCAAGTTCTTCCACACCAAACTGGCTCATCCGTGTCTTTATGGACCTGCTTTGTGCACTGGTGGGCAGTCATGTTGGAACAGGAAGGGGCCGTCCCCAAACTGTTCCCACAAAGTTGGGAGCATGAAATTGTCCAAAATCTCTTGGTGCTGAAGCTTTAAGAGTTCCTTTCACTGGAACTAAGGGGCCGAGCCCAACTCCTGAAAAACAGCCCCACACCATGATCCCCTCTCCACCAAACTTTACACTCGGCACAATGCAGTCAGACAAGTACCGTCTCCTGGCAACCGCCAAACCCAGACTTGTCCATCAGATTTCCAGATGGAGAAGCGTGATTGGTCAGTCCAGAGAACTCGTCTCCGCTGCTCTAGAGTCCAGTGGCGGTCCACGCTTTGCATTGCGCTTGGTGATGTAAGGCTTGGATGCAGCTGCTCGGCCATGGAAACCCATTCCATGAAGCTCTCTACGCTGTTCTTGAGCTGATCTGAAGGCCACATGAAGTTTGGAGGTCTGTAGTGATTGACTCTGCAGAAAGTTGGTGACCTCTGCGCACTATGCCCCTCAGCATCTGCTGACCGCTCTGTCATTTTACATGGCCGACCACTTCGTAGCTGATGAAATCCCCAACTAAAATCTCAATATTTCCATAACCAGTAATGTTAGATAAAAGTACCATGCCTTTAGGCCAGGGAAAATAAAGAGTTTTGAAAGAATTTTACAGATGTGTTCTCTGTATTTGCTTAAAGTTATTAATAACATAAGCTTCTTTACATTAGCAGTGCAGCCTTATGCAACCAGCTTTGGACTATATCTGAAAACCCTCCTGACAGATCACTACAAACATTCGAAATGTGATGTTACATCAAACAAATAGAATAAAGGCTCTGAAATTTGATATCAAATAATGCTAAAAAGCTTTCTGCCTGCCAGACAATGATGAGGTTGTGACCGCTACAATAATATCATGCAAACCGCTGGCATAATCGAAGCAACTGCTTTTCCAGAGGGCCAAAGTAGAGGTAAGCAAAAAGCTGGAACAAACAGACTCATTATTGATCAGCGGGTTTATTCGGGGGTCCGTCCTAAACACTCGGCGCCTCTTTCACAGCGAGGGCACACTGAATCTGAAATGAAGGGACCATGAGACGGAAGTGAACACAGCTATTACTCAAATAAGCCATTGCCTAAAGGCTGATACCCCCCCCACCCCCACACACACACACCACCCCCCATTGCTCCAAATACCACTTCACCTGTCAGCAATAACCTTCAATTGCAAAACCTTTCAGCCAGTCTGTGCCTGTGTTTTAAAAATGGATGAAGTGCTTCTCCCCCACACTCTGCCACTCTGTAGTCTTCCAGCAGCTCCAGCAGATTCTCTCAGGACCGGAGAAAAGCAGCAGACGATGATGTTTGTGTGGCTTAAAAACAGATAATGTCCTCCATACTAAGCATGCTACATGCTGCTTTTGACTGCATCAAGCGTACAACACTGAGATGTAACTATACTGTATTTAAATTCACAGCATGCTGCTGCGATTGACTGCATGCATTTTGATTATAGTCCGGCAAGTTCTTGCAGCTGTGCTCTTTAATAAACACCAGGGGCCGCACTCTCAAAGCTTCATGGAGGTTACTAATACATTGTAACAGCCTTAAGAGCCTCTTAAGGCCCTGGACCACACCGTGAACAACTAGCGGCCTTCCCCATTCCTCGATCTCCGAAGAAGAACGGGATATCCTGAGGTGGTGGTGGTGGAGAAACTCCTGGACCAAGCCCTGAAGGCTCGATCCTGGTCCTGGAGATTTACCGCTCTAGACTGTTCTGATCTACTGTAACTTCAGATGCCTCTGAATGCCTTTATGACCCGGATCAGGTGTTTTGACTAGGTTTGAAGGTAAACTCTGCTGGGTGGTAGATCTCCAGGACCAGGATTGGGCACTCCTGCTTTAAGGGAAGGTGGCACGACAGCTGGTTTGATCTCTATCAATGAGAGAGCATATTAATATGTACACAGCCAGTGAAGAAGATCAGATGCATTGGTTACCTTATTATGTCTGAGCACAGTTGAAGGGGCAGTATTTGATTCTGGAGAACAACTGTTAAAATTCAAGAGCAAAACAAATAAACTCCTCCCATCAGTGCTCCTTCAGAAGCTTCGCCCCCTGAATTCATGGACATGCATTGCCAAGGTGAACGACGCGAGATCTTTGTGGCCATAAAACCCTTCATAAACATTGTAGAGACAAATACCATGATACAATATTAGAGTGAACAGTGGCACAGAGAGTGATGTAGCTAACGTTGGCTCAGCTGTGGGTAAGCAAACTATTGCTACAGTTGCTGCTATGAAGCAAACCAGGTGCTGTCGCCAACATTAGCAAACAGGACAAAACAAAAACAGCAAAAATGAGTTAACATTACCCATCTGTCCCGCAGGAGCGGCCTCCTCATCTGTTTTCATACATTTCAACTCTCAATGAAGCTGAACTCTTTCTTTTTCGCCAGCTTCATGTTCAAATTTTCCCGTTCCACCTTAAAAGGTGCAGCAACTAGACTACATTCAAGCACCTCAGCTTCTTCTTTGAATTTTCCAGTTCCTTTAATGGTGCATGCACAATGTCACTGGCTGGGGAGGGCAAAACAAAACGCGGGGAGGGTCGGCATTTTCACAGGGCAGGACTAACATGTACGCAGGGCCAAAACGGCCGTGAAAACAAAAGCAGAGAAGCTCTGATTACATCATACAGAGGGGGCGTGGCTTCATTCTCTGCTCAGGACGCTGCTACTCCACTGTCTTTACTTAGAAAATAGTTGTTTGCTGCTGTATTAATGTTTAGAATGTTGAATATATAATCTTTTCATCACATTGATCACTGATTCATCACATTGATTTATTTTATATTACTGTTTACTGTAAGTTGTATTTTGATTGTCTTACATGTTATTTATTCTCTTCTGTCCTCTAAGGGCTTCAATAACTGTGCTCTTTAAAAAGTGACAGAATCTCATTCCCATGCCTTACTAAGGTGTGGCCACGCATTAGGATCTCATTCCCATGTCTTTGTAAGTCGTAGCCACACATTAGGATCTCATTCCCATGCCTTACTTAGTCATGGCCACACATTAGGATCTCATTCCCATGCCTGACTAAGTCATGGCCATGCATTAGAATCTCATTCTCATGCCTTATTAAGTTGTGGCCATGCATTAGGATCTCATTCCCATGCCTTACTAAGTCGTGGCCATGCATTAGGATCTCATTCCCATGCCTTATTAAGTTGTGGCCATGCATTAGGATCTCATTCCCATGCCTTATAAAGCCATGGCCATGCATTAGGATCTCAGTCCCATGTCTTACTAAGTCATGGACATGCATTAGGATCTTGTTCCCATGCCTTATAAAGCCATGGCTGCTTATTAGGATCTCAGTCCCATGTCTTACTAAGTCAGAACCATGCATTAGAATATTTCGCATGCCTTATTAAGTCATGGCCATGCATTAGGAGCTTGTTCCTACACGTTAATGCAGCTTATCCAATCACTATTGTTATTTATATGGTATGTCACTAGCAGGGCTCCATAAAATCCCTTTGAAATAAACATAATTTCGCTCACAAACATCATGTAAGAATGTAGTTTCTGTCACTTGAGTGCTGCTGATAAACTCGTCTGCATTCACAGGGCCGAGTGGCTACAGCAACGAAACAAAGCAATGCTAGTACAACACAGCCATGACTGTGGATTGTAAGTCCTGCCAGAACATTTTGCTTCCCCTATAACAGCAGACCTTCAGATACGGGCTGGTGAGGGGTTATAAACGAAGAACCAGCGAACAGATTATCTTGTTTGGTTTGACTGCTTCATTTTCTGAACACGCAGACTCGAAAAGTCTGTAAAGTGGGATGGAGTTGGAGCTTTTTCTCATGGCCACGGCCTCCCGAAGCGTTCATCTCTGAGTAGCATTCTCCATTACTCCAGCGGAGTCTCAGGAGAGAAAGGAGCTGCTCCAGCCTCAATTGAATAAAAGGAGACATAGTCTGAAACGGCTGGCAGGAGACCAGATGAAGCCACCACTCCCCAGATTCCAGAAGCATAAAATAAGGTAAGATATTGTTGCTTTCAGGCCAAAACCTCGCATCATCCTTCTGTTTTTTCACATGTAAAAATGCCAGCAGGCCTTCACATTGTGTAAGAATGTAATGTTAAATGGACCAATAGAAATGGACCAAATGCTCCACTGGCTGGAATAACATCTATTAAAGTGCACACTTAAAGAGGGTTCTTCAGGGGTTCTTGAAAAAAGAAAATGGTTCTATATAGAACTATGAACCTGTGCACGATTAAACAGTTCTTTGCATAGTGAAATTGTTCTGCAGACTGATAGAGAATGTGCTGTAGATGGTTCTATATAGAACCTTTTTGAAAAGATTTCTATATAGCACAGGGAAAGGTTCCTTCTATTGTAACAAGCTTGACAACATTACAATAGCAGAACTTTTTTTGGTGCTCTATAGAACCCTTTTTAAAAAGGTTCTATATAAAACCATGTAAAACACATTCTCCAACAATCTGAAGAACGTTTTTCCAATGCAAAGAACCCTGTATTCATGCAAAGGGTTCTGTGAGTGCTAATAGTTCACTACACAGAACTATAGAGAAACCTTGGAGAACCATATCCTTAAGAGTGTACATAAGAGCTATACTGTCTGTATACGACACTATACTATACTACACTATACTACACTACACTATACTATATTATACTACACTATACTACACTACATTATACTACACTACACTACACTATATTATACTATACTATACTACACTACACTAGACTACACTATACTATATTATACTATATTATACCACACTATACTACACTACACTATACTACACTATGTTATACTACACTATACTACACTACACTATATTATGCATTCTCACCTCATCCTGGATTAAACCAAACATCTATTTAAAGTGCATTCGGCTGAACTTGACACTTTATTTTAATTGAATCCTAAAAGTGAGAGTTTAGTGCTAAAGTACATTGCATAGATGCCTAAATTCTGCCCATACTTTTGTCCAGTTTTATAGAAAATACAATGTCAGAGTGTCAGAAACACATAAGCAAGCCTATTAGAGATTAATGAACAACTCCACATGTTTAGATCTTTAGTTAGCACCATTGTAATCGGTAGAAGTAAGCATCCATTAACTGCATTAGCTGTGGAGCTCCAGCGCCAAACAGAGGCACTGGACAACAAAGATGTCTTGGCTGATTGACTGCATGTGCGCTACTGTAAAAAATTGTATCAATTATTTTATTTGATTTTTTTTTTAATTTACAAAGGAAATCCCATAATTTCGAGATGTAAACAGAGAGATTCAGAGCGGTTTGGTGTGAAGCAGTTCAGACGTCTTTACAGTGGTGGTGATAGGAACCAGGCGTCACCATGACTACAACACAATATAGACATTTTATTTACCGTCCAGAACCACCAGAGAACCTAAACGAGTCTTCTGAGCTTATGTGGAATGTTGATGATGGAAAATAGTGAAAAAATCTGAAACGCTAAGTTTTCATTGGGGACAATTTTGCCTCACAACACCCTGCACATTACGTATCCCTCCCGCTTTTAGAGGTGGATTTCTGGTTCCTATCACCACCACTGTAAACAGTTCTGACTCGGTAGGTTTATCTAGAACAGAGGGTTTTGCAACAAAACACTTGTTTATGTCTTGAATATTTAATTGTGCAAAACATAGGAAAAAAATCAGGGCAATCCACCCTCATCTTGAAACCAACTGAACTTAATATCTATAAACTGTAAACGTAGTGCTGACTCTACAAGCCATCACAACTTTGGAACAGTGTAAGCTACACATGTGATGCCCACAGACAGACAGAGAAATAGTAACAATCTGGAACATCATTTAATGTTAATATCAGCATCCAGCACAAAAGCAGTGAGTCTGAAGAGGTTCCAAATGGAAATTAAGCGAGAATATACACTGGTCAGGCCTAACATTCTGACCGCCTCCTTGACACACCACCACCACATCAGTGTTACTACAGTGCTGAGAATGATCCACCACCCACACAGTACCTGCTCTGTGAGGGTCCATGGGGGTCCTGACCACTGAAGAACAGGGTAACAGAGTATCAGAGAAACAGATGGACTACAGTCTGTAACTGTAGAACTACAGAGTGCAGCTATACAGTAAGTGGAGCTGATAAGATGGACAGTGAGCGTAGAAACGAGGAGGTGGTCAGAATGTCACGCCTGACAGGTGTATATTGAAAATTTTATTTTATTGAATTTTTACATGTAAAGTGTAAAAGTGAACTTGGAGTTTGTTTTTGATTGGCACTCTCACGGTGGTGTGTATCTGCTGTGTGACACTGTGTGAGGTGTGCGGCATCGTAACCTGTCGGTTCTCTTCTGTTTGCCTGTGAACACATCCATGCAGTGGCTTTTATCAGCCTGACAAAGCAAAGTTTAGCACACAGCCGCCTGCTCTGCTCACTGTGACTGAGAGCCGATTCACACTGCGTGTGCGCGGCATGAGTGATGCGGCAGTGTGAGCTCTGCAGACCGGATGCCCTGGCCTTTCACAAACACATCGTTCAAGCCACGAAGCGGAGCGGTCACATCAGCCACGCTGCTCAATAAAGATTTCATTTATAAAAGTGCACGGTATGTTTGTTTATCCTCAGCATTGTGACTTCTGATTAGGCAAGTGGCTTAGTGTTATTGTTATTTAGTGTTATTGTTATTTAATGTGGCTTAGTGTTATTGTGACTTAGTGTTATTGTTATTTAATGTGGCTTAGTGTTATTGTGACTTAGTGTTATTGTTATTTAATATGACTTAGTGTTATTGTGACTTAGTGTTATTGTTATTTATGTGGTTTAGTGTTATTGTGACTTAGTGTTATTGTTATTTAATGTGGCTTAGTGTTATTGTGACTTAGTGTTATTGTTATTTAATGTGACTTAGTGTTATTGTGACTTAGTGTTATTGTTATTTAATGTGACTTAGTGTTATTGTGACTTAGTGTTATTGTTATTTAATGTGACTTAGTGTTATTGTGACTTAGTGTTATTGTTATTTAATGTGACTTGGTGTTATTGTGACTTAGTGTTATTGTTATTTATGTGGTTTAGTGTTATTGTGACTTAGTGTTATTGTTATTTAATGTGACTTAGTGTTATTGTGATTTAGTGTTATTGTTATTTAATGTAAATTGGTGTTATTGTGAATTAGTGTTATTGTTATTTAATGTGGCTTAGTGTTATTGTGACTTAGTGTTATTGTTATTTAATGTGGCTTAGTGTTATTGTGACTTAGTGTTATTGTTATTTAATATGACTTAGTGTTATTGTGACTTAGTGTTATTGTTATTTATGTGGTTTAGTGTTATTGTGACTTAGTGTTATTGTTATTTATGTGGTTTAGTGTTATTGTGACTTAGTGTTATTGTTATTTAATGTGACTTAGTGTTATTGTGACTTAGTGTTATTGTTATTTAATGTGACTTAGTGTTATTGTGACTTAGTGTTATTGTTATTTAATGTGACTTAGTGTTATTGTGACTTAGTGTTATTGTTATTTAATGTGACTTGGTGTTATTGTGACTTAGTGTTATTGTTATTTATGTGGTTTAGTGTTATTGTGACTTAGTGTTATTGTTATTTAATGTGACTTAGTGTTATTGTGATTTAGTGTTATTGTTATTTAATGTAAATTGGTGTTATTGTGAATTAGTGTTATTGTTATTTAATGTGACTTGGTGTTATTGTGACTTAGTGTTATTGTTATTTAATGTGACTTGGTGTTATTGTGATTTAGTGTTATTTTTATTTAATGTGACTTAGTGTTATTGTTATTTAGTGCTATTGTTATTTAATGTGACTTAGTGTTATTGTGACTTAGTGTTATTGTTATTTAATGTGACTTGGTGTTATTGTGACTTAGTGTTATTGTTATTTATGTGGTTTAGTGTTATTGTGACTTAGTGTTATTGTTATTTAATGTGACTTGGTGTTATTGTGACTTAGTGTTATTGTTATTTAATGTGACTTAGTGTTATTGTGACTTAGTGTTATTGTTATTTAATGTGGCTTAGTGTTATTGTGACTTAGTGTTATTGTTATTTAATGTGACTTAGTGTTATTGTTATTTAGTGCTATTGTTATTTAATGTGACTTAGTGTTATTGTGACTTAGTGTTATTGTTATTTAATGTGGCTTAGTGTTATTGTGACTTAGTGTTATTGTTATTTAATGTGACTTAGTGTTATTGTTATTTAGTGCTATTGTTATTTAATGTGACTTAGTGTTATTGTGACTTAGTGTTATTGTTATTTAATGTGGCTTAGTGTTATTGTGACTTAGTGTTATTGTTATTTAATGTGGCTTAGTGTTATTGTGACTTAGTGTTATTGTTATTTAATGTGACTTAGTGTTATTGTGATTTAGTGTTATTGTTATTTAATATGACTTAGTGTTATTGTGACTTAGTGTTATTGTTATTTAATGTGACTTAGTGTTATTGTGACTTAGTGTTAATGTTATTTAAAGTGACTTAGTGTTATTGTTATTTAGTGCTATTGTTATTTAATGTGACAGTGTTATTGTGACTTAGTGTTATTGTTATTTAATGTGACTTAGTGTTATTGTTATTTAGTGCTATTGTTATTTAATGTGACTTAGTGTTATTGTGACTTAGTGTTATTGTTATTTAATGTGGCTTAGTGTTATTGTGACTTAGTGTTATTGTTATTTAATGTGGCTTAGTGTTATTGTGACTTAGTGTTATTGTTATTTAATGTGACTTGGTGTTATTGTGACTTAGTGTTATTGTTATTTAATGTGGCTTAGTGTTATTGTTATTTAGTGCTATTGTTATTTAATGTGACTTAGTGTTATTGTGACTTAGTGTTATTGTTATTTAATGTGGCTTAGTGTTATTGTGACTTAGTGTTATTGTTATTTAATGTGGCTTAGTGTTATTGTGACTTAGTGTTATTGTTATTTAATGTGACTTAGTGTTATTGTTATTTAGTGCTATTGTTATTTAATGTGACTTAGTGTTATTGTTATTTAGTGCTATTGTTATTTAATGTGACTTAGTGTTATTGTGACTTAGTGTTATTGTTATTTAATGTGACTTGGTGTTATTGTGACTTAGTGTTATTGTTATTTAATGTGGTTTAGTGTTATTGTGACTTAGTGTTATTGTTATTTAATGTGGCTTAGTGTTATTGTGACTTAGTGTTATTGTTATTTAATGTGACTTAGTGTTATTGTGACTTAGTGTTATTGTTATTTAATGTGGCTTAGTGTTATTGTTATTTAGTGCTATTGTTCTTTAATGTGACTTAGTGTTATTGTGACTTAGTGTTATTGTTATTTAATGTGACTTAGTGTTATTGTGACTTAGTGTTATTGTTATTTAATGTGACTTGGTGTTATTGTGACTTAGTGTTATTGTTATTTAATGTGGCTTAGTGTTATTGTGACTTAGTGTTATTGTTATTTAATGTGACTTAGTGTTATTGTTATTTAGTGCTATTGTTTCTTTAATGTGACTTAGTGTTATTGTGACTTAGTGTTATTGTTATTTAATGTAGCTTAGTGTTATTGTGACTTAGTGCTATTGTTATTTAATGTGACTTAGTGTTATTGTGACTTAGTGTTATTGTTATTTAATGTGGCTTAGTGTTATTGTGACTTAGTGTTATTGTTATTTAATGTGACTTAGTGTTATTGTTATTTAGTGCTATTGTTCTTTAATGTGACTTAGTGTTATTGTGACTTAGTGTTATTGTTATTTAATGTAGCTTAGTGTTATTGTGACTTAGTGTTATTGTTATTTAATGTGGCTTAGTGTTATTGTGACTTAGTGTTATTGTTATTTAATGTGACTTGGTGTTATTGTGACTTAGTGTTATTGTTATTTAATGTGGCTTAGTGTTATTGTGACTTAGTGTTATTGTTATTTAATGTGACTTAGTGTTATTGTGACTTAGTGTTATTGTTATTTAATGTGGCTTAGTGCTATTGTTATTTAATGTGACTTAGTGTTATTGTGACTTAGTGTTATTGTTATTTAATGTGACTTAGTGTTATTGTGACTTAGTGTTATTGTTATTTAATGTGACTTGGTGTTATTGTGACTTAGTGTTATTGTTATTTAATGTGGCTTAGTGTTATTGTGACTTAGTGTTATTGTTATTTAATGTGACTTAGTGTTATTGTTATTTAGTGCTATTGTTCTTTAATGTGACTTAGTGTTATTGTGACTTAGTGTTATTGTTATTTAATGTAGCTTAGTGTTATTGTGACTTAGTGCTATTGTTATTTAATGTGACTTAGTGTTATTGTGACTTAGTGTTATTGTTATTTAATGTGGCTTAGTGTTATTGTGACTTAGTGTTATTGTTATTTAATGTGACTTAGTGTTATTGTTATTTAGTGCTATTGTTCTTTAATGTGACTTAGTGTTATTGTGACTTAGTGTTATTGTTATTTAATGTAGCTTAGTGTTATTGTGACTTAGTGTTATTGTTATTTAATGTGGCTTAGTGTTATTGTGACTTAGTGTTATTGTTATTTAATGTGACTTGGTGTTATTGTGACTTAGTGTTATTGTTATTTAATGTGGCTTAGTGTTATTGTGACTTAGTGTTATTGTTATTTAATGTGGCTTAGTGTTATTGTGACTTAGTGTTATTGTTATTTAATGTGGCTTAGTGTTATTGTGACTTAGTGTTATTGTTATTTAATGTGACTTGGTGTTATTGTGACTTAGTGTTATTGTTATTTAATGTGACTTAGTGTTATTGTGACAGTGTTATTGTTATTTAATGTGACTTGGTGTTATTGTGACTTAGTGTTATTGTTATTTAATGTGACTTGGTGTTATTGTGACTTAGTGTTATTGTTATTTAATGTGAATTAGTGTTATTGTTATTTAGTGCTATTGTTATTTAATGTGACTTAGTGTTATTGTGACTTAGTGTTATTGTTATTTAATGTGGCTTAGTGTTATTGTGATTTAGTGTTATTGTTATTTAATATGACTTAGTGTTATTGTGACTTAGTGTTATTGTTATTTAATGTGACAGTGTTATTGTGACTTAGTGTTATTGTTATTTAAAGTGACTCAGTGTTATTGTGACTTAGTGTTATTGTTATTTAATGTGGCTTAGTGTTATTGTGACTTAGTGTTATTGTTATTTAATGTGGCTTAGTGTTATTGTGACTTAGTGTTATTGTTATTTAATGTGACTTAGTGTTATTGTGACTTAGTGTTATTGTTATTTAATGTGACTTGGTGTTATTGTGACTTAGTGTTATTGTTATTTAATGTGGCTTAGTGTTATTGTGATTTAGTGTTATTGTTATTTAATATGACTTAGTGTTATTGTGACTTAGTGTTATTGTTATTTAATGTGACTTAGTGTTATTGTGACTTAGTGTTAATGTTATTTAAAGTGACTTAGTGTTATTGTTATTTAGTGCTATTGTTATTTAATGTGACAGTGTTATTGTGACTTAGTGTTATTGTTATTTAATGTGACTTAGTGTTATTGTTATTTAGTGCTATTGTTATTTAATGTGACTTAGTGTTATTGTGACTTAGTGTTATTGTTATTTAATGTGGCTTAGTGTTATTGTGACTTAGTGTTATTGTTATTTAATGTGACTTGGTGTTATTGTGACTTAGTGTTATTGTTATTTAATGTGGCTTAGTGTTATTGTTATTTAGTGCTATTGTTATTTAATGTGACTTAGTGTTATTGTGACTTAGTGTTATTGTTATTTAATGTGGCTTAGTGTTATTGTGACTTAGTGTTATTGTTATTTAATGTGGCTTAGTGTTATTGTGACTTAGTGTTATTGTTATTTAATGTGACTTAGTGTTATTGTTATTTAGTGCTATTGTTATTTAATGTGACTTAGTGTTATTGTTATTTAGTGCTATTGTTATTTAATGTGACTTAGTGTTATTGTGACTTAGTGTTATTGTTATTTAATGTGACTTGGTGTTATTGTGACTTAGTGTTATTGTTATTTATGTGGTTTAGTGTTATTGTGACTTAGTGTTATTGTTATTTAATGTGGCTTAGTGTTATTGTGACTTAGTGTTATTGTTATTTAATGTGGTTTAGTGTTATTGTGACTTAGTGTTATTGTTATTTAATGTGGCTTAGTGTTATTGTGACTTAGTGTTATTGTTATTTAATGTGACTTAGTGTTATTGTGACTTAGTGTTATTGTTATTTAATGTGGCTTAGTGTTATTGTTATTTAGTGCTATTGTTCTTTAATGTGACTTAGTGTTATTGTGACTTAGTGTTATTGTTATTTAATGTGACTTAGTGTTATTGTGACTTAGTGTTATTGTTATTTAATGTGACTTGGTGTTATTGTGACTTAGTGTTATTGTTATTTAATGTGGCTTAGTGTTATTGTGACTTAGTGTTATTGTTATTTAATGTGACTTAGTGTTATTGTTATTTAGTGCTATTGTTCTTTAATGTGACTTAGTGTTATTGTGACTTAGTGTTATTGTTATTTAATGTAGCTTAGTGTTATTGTGACTTAGTGTTATTGTTATTTAATGTGGCTTAGTGTTATTGTGACTTAGTGCTATTGTTATTTAATGTGACTTAGTGTTATTGTGACTTAGTGTTATTGTTATTTAATGTGGCTTAGTGTTATTGTGACTTAGTGTTATTGTTATTTAATGTGACTTAGTGTTATTGTTATTTAGTGCTATTGTTCTTTAATGTGACTTAGTGTTATTGTGACTTAGTGTTATTGTTATTTAATGTAGCTTAGTGTTATTGTGACTTAGTGTTATTGTTATTTAATGTGGCTTAGTGTTATTGTGACTTAGTGTTATTGTTATTTAATGTGACTTGGTGTTATTGTGACTTAGTGTTATTGTTATTTAATGTGGCTTAGTGTTATTGTGACTTAGTGTTATTGTTATTTAATGTGACTTAGTGTTATTGTGACTTAGTGTTATTGTTATTTAATGTGGCTTAGTGTTATTGTTATTTAGTGCTATTGTTCTTTAATGTGACTTAGTGTTATTGTGACTTAGTGTTATTGTTATTTAATGTGACTTAGTGTTATTGTGACTTAGTGTTATTGTTATTTAATGTGACTTGGTGTTATTGTGACTTAGTGTTATTGTTATTTAATGTGGCTTAGTGTTATTGTGACTTAGTGTTATTGTTATTTAATGTGACTTAGTGTTATTGTTATTTAGTGCTATTGTTCTTTAATGTGACTTAGTGTTATTGTGACTTAGTGTTATTGTTATTTAATGTAGCTTAGTGTTATTGTGACTTAGTGCTATTGTTATTTAATGTGACTTAGTGTTATTGTGACTTAGTGTTATTGTTATTTAATGTGGCTTAGTGTTATTGTGACTTAGTGTTATTGTTATTTAATGTGACTTAGTGTTATTGTTATTTAGTGCTATTGTTCTTTAATGTGACTTAGTGTTATTGTGACTTAGTGTTATTGTTATTTAATGTAGCTTAGTGTTATTGTGACTTAGTGTTATTGTTATTTAATGTGGCTTAGTGTTATTGTGACTTAGTGTTATTGTTATTTAATGTGACTTGGTGTTATTGTGACTTAGTGTTATTGTTATTTAATGTGGCTTAGTGTTATTGTGACTTAGTGTTATTGTTATTTAATGTGGCTTAGTGTTATTGTGACTTAGTGTTATTGTTATTTAATGTGGCTTAGTGTTATTGTGACTTAGTGTTATTGTTATTTAATGTGACTTGGTGTTATTGTGACTTAGTGTTATTGTTATTTAATGTGACTTAGTGTTATTGTGACTTAGTGTTATTGTTATTTAATGTGACTTGGTGTTATTGTGACTTAGTGTTATTGTTATTTAATGTGACTTGGTGTTATTGTGACTTAGTGTTATTGTTATTTAATGTGACTTGGTGTTATTGTGACTTAGTGTTATTGTTATTTAATGTGACTTGGTGTTATTGTGACTTAGTGTTATTGTTATTTAATGTGAATTAGTGTTATTGTGATTTAGTGTTATTGTTATTTAATATGACTTAGTGTTATTGTGACTTAGTGTTATTGTTATTTAATGTGACAGTGTTATTGTGACTTAGTGTTATTGTTATTTAAAGTGACTCAGTGTTATTGTGACTTAGTGTTATTGTTATTTAATGTGGCTTAGTGTTATTGTGACTTAGTGTTATTGTTATTTAATGTGGCTTAGTGTTATTGTGACTTAGTGTTATTGTTATTTAATGTGACTTAGTGTTATTGTGATTTAGTGTTATTGTTATTTAATATGACTTAGTGTTATTGTGACTTAGTGTTATTGTTATTTAATGTGACTTAGTGTTATTGTGACTTAGTGTTAATGTTATTTAAAGTGACTTAGTGTTATTGTTATTTAGTGCTATTGTTATTTAATGTGACAGTGTTATTGTGACTTAGTGTTATTGTTATTTAATGTGACTTAGTGTTATTGTTATTTAGTGCTATTGTTATTTAATGTGACTTAGTGTTATTGTGACTTAGTGTTATTGTTATTTAATGTGGCTTAGTGTTATTGTGACTTAGTGTTATTGTTATTTAATGTGGCTTGGTGTTATTGTGACTTAGTGTTATTGTTATTTAATGTGGCTTAGTGTTATTGTTATTTAGTGCTATTGTTATTTAATGTGACTTAGTGTTATTGTGACTTAGTGTTATTGTTATTTAATGTGGCTTAGTGTTATTGTGACTTAGTGTTATTGTTATTTAATGTGGCTTAGTGTTATTGTGACTTAGTGTTATTGTTATTTAATGTGACTTAGTGTTATTGTTATTTAGTGCTATTGTTATTTAATGTGACTTAGTGTTATTGTTATTTAGTGCTATTGTTATTTAATGTGACTTAGTGTTATTGTGACTTAGTGTTATTGTTATTTAATGTAGCTTAGTGTTATTGTGACTTAGTGCTATTGTTATTTAATGTGACTTAGTGTTATTGTGACTTAGTGTTATTGTTATTTAATGTGGCTTAGTGTTATTGTGACTTAGTGTTATTGTTATTTAATGTGACTTAGTGTTATTGTGACTTAGTGTTATTGTTATTTAATGTGACTTAGTGTTATTGTGACTTAGTGTTATTGTTATTTAATGTGACTTGGTGTTATTGTGACTTAGTGTTATTGTTATTTAATGTGGCTTAGTGTTATTGTGACTTAGTGTTATTGTTATTTAATGTGACTTAGTGTTATTGTGACTTAGTGTTATTGTTATTTAATGTGACTTAGTGTTATTGTGACTTAGTGTTATTGTTATTTAATGTAGCTTAGTGTTATTGTGATTTAGTGTTATTGTTATTTAATGTAAATTGGTGTTATTGTGAATTAGTGTTATTGTTATTTAATGTGACTTGGTGTTATTGTGACTTAGTGTTATTGTTATTTAATGTGACTTGGTGTTATTGTGATTTAGTGTTATTGTTATTTAATGTGACTTGGTGTTATTGTGACTTAGTGTTATTGTTATTTAATGTGACTTGGTGTTTTTGTGACTTAGTGTTATTGTTATTTAATGTGACTTGGTGTTATTGTGATTTAGTGTTATTGTTATTTAATGTGACTTGGTGTTATTGTGACTTAGTGTTATTGTTATTTAATGTGACTTGGTGTTTTTGTGACTTAGTGTTATTGTTATTTAATGTGACTTGGTGTTATTGTGATTTAGTTTTATTGTTATTTAATGTAAATTGGTGTTATTGTGAATTAGTGTTATTGTCCATAGCAGTCTGCTTTATAAGACCACTTAACATGGGCGCCGATATGAAAAGCAAGACTTTCTGCGTTACTCACACCACAGAGATACAGCCTGTGTTATTCGGGCCTGAGCCTGTTATTGTGAGATAGTCGCTGTATTGAAAAAGTTTCATGAAATTCATACGACTGTCTTGTCAAGAGTTTTCTTAGAAGAATTTAGAAACTTTAAGCAAGATATACAGAGGGTCTGTTTTACTTGCAGCTCAGACTGAGCTGATACGGTGGCCTGTGCTTGGTTATTTTGCATATCAGTCAAACACCCCTTTCCTGTCAAAGCAGCCAGATGTTTTTTCCATGTTCCAGAACAAAATGCATGATAGGCAGAAGTCTGATTTATAAGATTTGTCAATAGGGGGCTTCAAACTTGAGGTATATGTTTTGTATTTTCTGTCTTTCTGTCTTTTTAACCTTAAGACAAGTCGGTAAAGAAATGATAAATGAAATAAAATGGCTCTCATTAAAGCAGAGCAGCCTCAGTATCACGCCCTACTCACGATGGAGCAGCGATAAACATTTATTGCCCTGGTCTATAGTTTAAAGGCAGCTCGGTCACATGCTGGTTCAGTGCTAACCCCCCTTATCAGCCCAGCTCAGCTGTAGTTGTTGGTGGCCCTGTGGTCACAGTCTGCTCGATATCCATCACTTTAGGCCATCTGATAAATGTGCTGGAGATAACTCAGCTTATGGGTTCACAGCACAAAGCCAGTTCAGATAAGCCCTATTAATTAAACTGCATCCTTCTCGGGTTTTCACCCACCACTGGGCTGCACACTTTTGACTCTGACCTTTTCCAAGTTTGAGCCTGTTTTCTCTTAAACCCCAGACATATTACGAAAAGCCTCGGCTCTCTGGGGTTGGGAAATTAACACTCGTCGTGGCAGCATATGGACCTGCTTGACTTCACAGCCTGCCAGCCACCAACCAAGACCTCTAAACAGTAGTTCAGATGGATGCCACTGAGAATAGCTTTTTCAGGACACCTCTGACCTATGAGTAATTTAATTAAAAGTTCAGACAGCAGCGAGGAAAACAAAGCTGTGGGTGCTCTCTGGAGAAATATGATCGTTACTTCTTCATCTTCCTTTACAGAGCCGTAGGACGACAAGGTGGGTGACAAGATAAAAGACAAAAGCAAACTTAAAGATGGTGATGACGTCTTTAGAGGGCGGAGCTGAGCGGCGTTTGTTTATTTGATGGTTGTTAATGACGTCTTTAGAGGGCGGAGCTGAGCGGCGTTTGTTTATTTGATGGTGGTTAATGACGCCTTTAGAGGGCGGAGCTGAGCGGCGTTTGTTTATTTGATGGTGGTTAATGACGTCTTTAGAGGGCGGAGCTGAGCGGCGTTTGTTTATTTGATGGTCGTTAATGACGTCTTTAGAGGGCGGAGCTGAGCGGCGTTTGTTTATTTGATGGTCGTTAATGACGTCTTTAGAGGGCGGAGCTGAGCGGCGTTTGTTTATTTGATGGTCGTTAATGACGTCTTTAGAGGGCGGAGCTGAGCGGCGTTTGTTTATTTGATGGTCGTTAATGACGTCTTTAGAGGGCGGAGCTGAGCGGCGTTTGTTTATTTGATGGTCGTTAATGACGTCTTTAGAGGGCGGAGCTGAGCGGCGTTTGTTTATTTGATGGTCGTTAATGACGTCTTTAGAGGGCGGAGCTGAGCGGCGTTTGTTTATTTGATGGTCGTTAATGACGTCTTTAGAGGGCGGAGCTGAGCGGCGTGTGTTTATTTGATGTCGTTAATGACGTCTTTAGAGGGCGGAGCTGAGCGGCGTTTGTTTATTTGATGGTCGTTAATGACGTCTTTAGAGGGCGGAGCTGAGCGGCGTTTGTTTATTTGATGGTCGTTAATGACGTCTTTAGAGGGCGGAGCTGAGCGGCGTGTGTTTATTTGATGTTGTTAATGACGTCTTTAGAGGGCGGAGCTGAGCGGCGTTTGTTTATTTGATGGTCGTTAATGACGTCTTTAGAGGGCGGAGCTGAGCGGCGTTTGTTTATTTGATGGTCGTTAATGACGTCTTTAGAGGGCGGAGCTGAGCGGCGTTTGTTTATTTGATGGTCGTTAATGACGTCTTTAGAGGGCGGAGCTGAGCGGCGTGTGTTTATTTGATGTTTGCTGATGATGTGGAGTATTGTGTAAAATTTTGCAAAGTAATTTTTTAAATTTAAACATAGCCACACTCTCGGCTCTAGACAGGTTCTAAAGTGGCATGGAATGACCTTCATATGAGGTCCTGCAAGCTGATTATATTCTGCTCTACTAAAAATCCCCATGAAGGAACTTGTGCTGTCCAGTAATGATCTTTACTGTTCTGTCCTTTGAAGTTTTACCCACAAAACTTTCTGATTCCAATCATTTTCCTAACTTGTATCAAAGTGGATTTTTGACATCTAAATTCATACTTTTCTCACCTCCAATCAGCTCACTCACTCTGGGTTCATTTTCACTGTGAGCAGGGCAGGTCTGTCTTCAGCTCTCCCTCACCTCCTGGAGCCCTCTGCCGAGAACTTGCTCCCAGTCTTGCTCTCCCTCCTCAGTGCCAGATAATCACAGCTATAATATAGTGAGAGAAAAAGGACGTGTGTTTGAATTTAATGGTGACACTTTTTTTTCTACTTTAAGAGTTCAGTGCTCTGCAGAACAATGAATAGACTATAATAATAATAATAAAAAATCACTGTGTAAAGTCTTTTCGTGAGTAATATTGCTGGCTATGAAAAATATAATGCTATATCATTTTAACAGGATCCACACAGTCGCTCTGACAGACTGTAATACACTACAGGAAGCGTAGGGGGCGATACGGCTTCTACTGTTTCATTTAAAAAGCTCTATAATGTTCATATGATCTACACAGTCGCTCTGACAGACTGTAATACACTACAGGAAGTGTAGGGGGCGATACGGCTTCTACTGTTTCATTTAAAAAGCTCTATAATGTTCATATGATCCACACAGTCGCTCTGACAGACTGTAATACACTACAGGAAGCGTAGGGGGCGATACGGCTTCTACTGTTTCATTTAAAAAGCTCTATAATGTTCATATGATCCACACAGTCGCTCTGACAGACTGTAATACACTACAGGAAGCGTAGGGGGCGATACGGCTTCTACTGTTTCATTTAAAAAGCTCTATAATGTTCATATGATCCACACAGTCGCTCTGACAGACTGTAATACACTACAGGAAGCGTAGGGGGCGATACGGCTTCTACTGTTTCATTTAAAAAGCTCTATAATGTTCATATGATCCACACAGTCGCACTGACAGACTGTAATACACTACAGGAAGCGTAGGGGGCGATACGGCTTCTACTGTTTCATTTAAAAAGCTCTATAATGTTCATATGATCCACACAGTCGCTCTGACAGACTGTAATACACTACAGGAAGCGTAGGGGGCGATACGGCTTCTACTGTTTCATTTAAAAAGCTCTATAATGTTCATATGATCCACACAGTCACTCTGACAGACTGTAATACACTACAGGAAGCATAGGGGGCGATACGGCTTCTACTGTTTCATTTAAAAAGCTCTATAATGTTCATATGATCCACACAGTCACTCTGACAGACTGCAACACACTACAGGAAGCGTAGGGGGCGATACGGCTTCTACTGTTTCATTTAAAAAGCTCTATAATGTTCATATGATCCACACAGTCGCTCTGACAGACTGTAATACACTACAGGAAGCGTAGGGGGCGATACAGCTTCTACTGTTTCATTTAAAAAGCTCTATAATGTTCATATGATCCACACAGTCGCTTTGACAGACTGTAATACACTACAGGAAGCGTAGGGGGCGATACGGCTTCTACTGTTTCATTTAAAAAGCTCTATAATGTTCATATGATCCACACAGTCGCTCTGACAGACTGTAATACACTACAGGAAGCGTAGGGGGCGATACGGCTTCTACTGTTTCATTTAAAAAGCTCTATAATGTTCATATGATCCACACAGTCGCTCTGACAGACTGTAATACACTACAGGAAGCGTAGGGGGCGATACGGCTTCTACTGTTTCATTTAAAAAGCTCTATAATGTTCATATGATCCACACAGTCGCTCTGACAGACTGTAATACACTACAGGAAGCGTAGGGGGCGATACGGCTTCTACTGTTTCATTTAAAAAGCTCTATAATGTTCATATGATCCACACAGTCGCTCTGACAGACTGTAATACACTACAGGAAGCGTAGGGGGCGATACGGCTTCTACTGTTTCATTTAAAAAGCTCTATAATGTTCATATGATCTACACAGTCGCTCTGACAGACTGTAATACACTACAGGAAGCGTAGGGGGCGATACGGCTTCTACTGTTTCATTTAAAAAGCTCTATAATGTTCATATGATCCACACAGTCGCTCTGACAGACTGTAATACACTACAGGAAGCGTAGGGGGCGATACGGCTTCTACTGTTTCATTTAAAAAGCTCTATAATGTTCATATGATCCACACAGTCGCTCTGACAGACTGTAATACACTACAGGAGGCGTAGGGGGCGATACGGCTTCTACTGTTTCATTTAAAAAGCTCTATAATGTTCATATGATCCACACAGTCGCTCTGACAGACTGTAATACACTACAGGAAGCGTAGGGGGCGATACGGCTTCTACTGTTTCATTTAAAAAGCTCTATAATGTTCATATGATCCACACAGTCGCTCTGACAGACTGTAATACACTACAGGAAGCGTAGGGGGCGATACGGCTTCTACTGTTTCATTTAAAAAGCTCTATAATGTTCATATGATCCACACAGTCGCTCTGACAGACTGTAATACACTACAGGAAGCGTAGGGGGCGATACGGCTTCTACTGTTTCATTTAAAAAGCTCTATAATGTTCATATGATCCACACAGTCGCTCTGACAGACTGTAATACACTACAGGAAGCGTAGGGGGCGATACGGCTTCCACTGTTTCATTTAAAAAGCTCTATAATGTTCATATGATCCACACAGTCGCTCTGTAATACACTACAGGAAGCGTAGGGGGCGATACGGCTTCTACTGTTTCATTTAAAAAGCTCTATAATGTTCATATGATCCACACAGTCGCTCTGTAATACACTACAGGAAGCGTAGGGGGCAATATGGCTCTTTCTGTAAGGTAAGAATTTTCCATTGTTTTGCTGCAAAGAAAGAACAAAATCACATCATGCAGATGGAAGTTTGAGTGATGGTCTCGCTGTGAAATAGAAAGTAGAAATGGCACAATAGGTAGATGTTTGATATCTTGATTAACTGATCAAAAGCTGATCGATTAATTATAGATTATTGTTTATAGCTCTACTTGTCCCTTCTTTGCAGAGCTTCCTTCTAGATCTGGTGTCCACCACAGGCAAGCGCTACCGTGGATAGCTTATGGGGTGTGGCCATGCAGAGTGGCTCTCGGGAGTTGTAGCTGTTATTGTTGTTGTGTGTCTTAATGTGTTGTGTTTGGGTGGTATCAATAAACACCATCTGCCCGAATGCGCAGTGTTACAATGTGGCCCTACAATAACTCCTCTTTGAGTTCACATGTCAAAGCACAACTATGGACATTCTACAGTCATCTGCACACACATAAACGCACACACACACACACACACACACACACACACGTCTTGCTATACATATGAGGACATTACATATTACTGTAGCTAAATAATACTACACTTAAACCTAACTCTAACCTTAACCTCAGTATCCAAAAGGCGATTTTTTTAGTTTTTAAATAAAAAAATAATAGCAGTGACAACAACACATGCTCAAGTGAGGACACAGCAAAATGTCCTCACTTGAGCAAAAATTCATATAGTCCTATCACAGAGAGGACATGGGGTCCTCACAAGTGTAGCTCTACAAGAAAACACACACACGCACACACACCTGTGACATAGGCCTGGTGTGTGTTCTCCAGATGATCTTGTTACCGTCAGATAAAATCCATTAATATGGGTTTCTAACACTAACACATCAGATCATGTTAGATAATGATTTAATTATTGATGTGATGTTATCGACCAACTGTTTATCAAATTTCCCTGCTTCCATTTTCATACCGTTATAATACAAGAAGGAAGGAAATGAGAAAGAACAGTCAATACATACACACAGTCTTGCTTCTGTGAATTGTGGGGCTTTACATAAAGGTCCATTCATTCCTTGGAGACTTAACAAAACCATAACCACAACTAGTGTCAGTAGTCGTAATGTTAATGTTTCCCTCACCTTAAAATTGAATGGCGTACCTTGTGGAACCAGCTTGTGCTCGCCACAACACGAGCACAGGTTTTGGTCCCCATGATGGGGCATAAACTAGCTCTAGGTATACACACACACACACACACACCCACACACAGATTGAGATTTTTTTTTATTTTTTTTATACAGTGTCAGGGTCATACATTTGTCTCATATATATTATATTTATGTAGATACCTACAGAACTGTTTAAATACCAGAGACCCCTAATCATTTCTTTAATTTCAAGTCAGAATATGTCATGCAAGATGTACATTTTTCAAGAAATTGTGAGATGAGATTTAATTTTTGATTAAATATAGGATATTCCACTTGCATAAGGAGTTAGAAAATCAAAGGAAAATAAGTGTCATTTAAAAACGAATTAAAAGCTACAGTGAAAATGTGGCTCCTAACAACCACCTGGAAAACCTGGTCGACCCCAGAACTGCCCCCATCAGATAAACAGCACTGAAAGCTTTGATCTCTGAGAGAGAGGAGAACATCAAGCTGCTTCAGATCTGAAAACATCCACAGGTGTTTCTGTCCATCCTTCCACTGTGAGAAGACCACTCAGCGCTGTGGGTCTGAAAGGACGTGTAGCTGATCAAGAAGAACCTCACGGAGAAAAGGAGACGGACGCGTCAAACAAAGAAGCTGAACGATGGACTGACCACCCCAGAGTCCAGACCTCAGCACCACTGAACTTACTGGTATAGGGTAGATTGTTTACCCAGGTGGGGATTGAACTCCAGTCTGTAGTGTAGAAGACAGGAGGTGTTACCCACTACACTACACCAACCACATCCACCTATTAGTGACCTCTGCTTTAGAGAGTCAGGAGCATTTTTTTGGTGCTGTAGGTTAGAAATGATTTTCTCTGGTTTTACATTCTTGTCTTGAAAATGTATGAACACACACACACACACACACACACACACACACACACACACACACACACACACACACACACACACAGAAGACAGCAGGCACCACTGGGCATTTCCTGTCTATCCTAACCTATTAACTGTAATGTAGCTCAGGGGAAAGAGGTGTCCACAGTGTTAAATAGATTTCACCTGGCTGGGGCCTGTCCAGAAGACTTGCCTCTTTCAAGTCAAAGACTGAAGGGTGAGAATGACACAGATGTATTCTCTCTCTCCCTGGGTTAGTCGCTCTTTCTCTTCGGTTGGCTGTAAGCCTCTGGACTCCATCAAATTCATCCCGCTCCGTGCACACACACTCTAAATTATTCAAACCCCAGAGAGAGAAAGCTCCAAATGGAAGAGCAATCACCAAAAAAGCACAGCCACTTTTTTCCTGGGCTGCCGTTACACACAGAAGAAAAGGACAAGAAACCAGAGAAAAGCTGGAGCGAGTGACCAAATGTGTTTCTGGCGGCTCTTCAGTGACTCAGCAGCTCTGGTAAGACGTGTTAAGATGCTATGGTCACTTAGCAGGAGGTGTTTGGTCAGTGAGACATCCTAGAGTGCCTTGAGTCAGCCTGATCACATGCTGAGTCATCACCATCAACGCTAGTGACACCTCTCTCTCAAATGATGTGTGTTATGCTCATGGGCATAGTGTTCCTCTGGGCAAGGGGCTGATGGGCTACACTCATTTCCGTTATTCTAGGTCTCCAATAATTTCCATTATTATGTTACGTTTACAATCATTTCTGAAGTTGGGATAGGTTTACAACACTTTCTGGTTATACTAGTTCTATATCTATTTCCATGTTTACACTATATCTAAACCCATTTCAGTGGTTACACTAAAACTTTCACGTTTAGACTACACCTACACCCATTTCAGTGGCTAGGTCTAAACCTTATTCTAAACCTTATTCTATGTCTATATTCAATGCACATGTTTGTATTATATCTACATTCATTTTCATGTGTATACTAGATCTAAACTAAATTCCATGGTTACACTAGATCAACGCCCATTTCCATAGTTGCATTCAGTCAACACCCATTTCCATGGTTACACTAGGTCAACACCCATGCCTATAATTACACTAGGCCAACACCCTTATCCATGGTTGCACTCGGTCAATACCATGTCCATGGTTACACTAGATCAACACCCATTTCCATAGTTACACTAGATCAACACCCATTTCCATAGTTACACTAGGTCAACACCCTTATCCATGGTTGCACTCGGTCAATACCATGTCCATAGTTACACTAGGTCAACATGCATATCCATACTTACACGAGATCAACACCCATGCCTATAATTATACCCATTTCCATGGTTACATTAAGTCAACACCCATTTCCATAGTTACACTAGGTCAACACCCATTTCCATAGTTACACTAGGTCAACACCCATTTCCATGGTTACACTAGGTCAACATCCATTTCCATAGTTACACTAGGTCAACCCCCATTTCCATAGTTACACTAGGTCAACACCCATTTCCATGGTTACACTAGGTCAACATCCATTTCCATGGTTACACTAGGTCAACATCCATTTCCATAGTTACACTAGGTCAACCCCCATTTCCATGGTTACACTAGGTCAACATGCATATCGATAGTTACACTAGATCAACACCCATGCCTATAATTACACTAGGCCAACAACCATTTCCATGGTTACATTAAGTCAACACCCTTATCCATGGTTGCACTCAGTCAATACCATTTCCGTAGTTACACTAGGTCAACCCCCATTTCCATAGTTACACTAGGTCAACACCCATTTCCATATTTACACTAGGTCAACACCCTTATTCATGGTTGCACTCAGTTAACACCCATTTCCATAGTTACACTAGGTCAACCCCCATTTCCATAGTTACACTAGGTCAACCCCCATTTCCATAGTTACACTAGGTCAACACCCATTTCCATAGTTACACTAGGTCAACACCCATTTCCATGGTTACATTAAGTCAACACCCTTATTCATAGTTGCACTCAGTTAACACCAATTTCCATAGTTACACTAGGTCAATACCCATTTCCATAGTTACACTAGGTCAATACCCATTTCCATGGTTACATTAAGTCAACACCCTTATTCATGGTTGCACTCAGTTAACACCCATTTCCATAGTTACACTAGGTCAACCCCCATTTCCATAGTTACACTAGGTCAACCCCCATTTCCATAGTTACACTAGGTCAACACCCATTTCCATGGTTACATTAAGTCAACACCCTTATTCATAGTTGCACTCAGTTAACACCCATTTCCATAGTTACACTAGGTCAACACTCATTTCCATAGTTACACTAGGTCAACACTCATTTCCATAGTTACACTAGGTCAACCCCCATTTCCATAGTTACACTAGGTCAACCCCCATTTCCATAGTTACACTAGGTCAACACCCATTTCCATAGTTACACTAGGTCAACACCCATTTCCATGGTTACATTAAGTCAACACCCTTATTCATAGTTGCACTCAGTTAACACCAATTTCCATAGTTACACTAGGTCAATACCCATTTCCATAGTTACACTAGGTCAATACCCATTTCCATGGTTACATTAAGTCAACACCCTTATTCATGGTTGCACTCAGTTAACACCCATTTCCATAGTTACACTCAGTTAACACCCATTTCCATAGTTACACTAGGTCAACCCCCATTTCCATAGTTACACTAGGTCAACCCCCATTTCCATAGTTACACTAGGTCAACACCCATTTCCATGGTTACATTAAGTCAACACCCTTATTCATAGTTGCACTCAGTTAACACCCATTTCCATAGTTACACTAGGTCAACCCCCATTTCCATAGTTACACTAGGTCAACACCCATTTCCATAGTTACACTAGGTCAACACCCATTTCCATGGTTACATTAAGTCAACACCCTTATTCATAGTTGCACTCAGTTAACACCAATTTCCATAGTTACACTAGGTCAATACCCATTTCCATAGTTACACTAGGTCAATACCCATTTCCATGGTTACATTAAGTCAACACCCTTATTCATGGTTGCGCTCAGTTAACCCCCATTTCCATAGTTACACTAGGTCAACCCCCATTTCCATAGTTACACTAGGTCAACCCCCATTTCCATAGTTACACTAGGTCAACACCCATTTCCATAGTTACACTCGGTCAACACCCATTTCCATAGTTACACTCGGTCAACCCCCATTTCCATAGTTACACTAGGTCAACCCCCATTTCCAAAGTTACACTCGGTCAACCCCCATTTCCATAGTTACACTAGGTCAACCCCCATTTCCAAAGTTACACTCGGTCAACACCCATTTCCATAGTTACACTAGGTCAACCCCCATTTCCATAGTTACGCTAGGTCAACCCCCATTTCCATAGTTACACTAGGTCGACACCCATTTCCATGGTTACATTAAGTCAACACCCTTATTCATAGTTGCACTCGGTCAACACCCATTTCCATGGTTATGACCAGGTCTACACTCATTTCCTGTATTACACTATGTCTACACCCATTTCCATGTTGACGCTATTCAGAGGTATTCCCAGTTACTCTCTGAATGATACAGTTTACAGTAAATATGAAAAGGTAACTTAATTGATTTAGTTTTCAAACTACTCATTACTTGATAAACAGTGACGTGGGGTGACTTCAGCAGCTAATGTTATCTTTAGCTCTTAATTGGTGCTAAATGTATTTTGATTTAATGCCTCAATCGAAAGCTAGCTCATATAGCTAATGCTAGCTGAAGTCACCTAGCACCCATGCTCATCACTAACGTACGGACAAATGCATGAAATAGATTTCAGATTCTTTTTTTGGATGGAAAAGCCAAAACAGTCTCTTGGTCATATTTCCGTCTTTCTCTGAGCTTCATCTGAGCTCCGCCACTCAAAAGACTGCGTGATGGCTCTCAAACCCCAACGCAGGAAAAGTTCAGTTTCCTCCTTTATCCTCTAATTGGCTCAGTGGAGGAAGCCATCTCAGAGATGGATTGAGGCAAATTCGATGACACTCTGAAAGAGGCCACAGAGAGCATTTCTATTACTGTGATCGAGAGAAGAGTAGTGAGGGGCTTTAGCGGCTTCCAGCACTTTAACTCTGACGTGAAGAGAATAAACAGTTCGTTTCATTTACTCTTTTGTTTAACTCTCAAATTGCTGTTGTTTTTCTCTTCAAGAGAGCAGATAATTATCTAACAAGTACGAGCAAATGCACAGGGAAACACTTCAAACCACCTCCAGTAACTCAAAGTTAAGTGATACTTTTTTAATCCCACAAACGGGGAAATTCCATCTCCGCACTTGACCCATCCGTGAAGTGAGACACCACATACACACTAGTGAGTACACTTGTCCAGCCCTATCCACAGCACCCGGGGAGTAGTTGGGGTTAGGTGTCTTGCTCAAGGACACCTCAGTCATGGACTGTCGGCTCTGGGGATCGAACCGGTGACCTTCCGGTCACAGGGCCAGTTCCCTGACCTCCAGCCCATGACTGCCCTTGCTCTGACTGAAGAAACATTTTCCACATCTAAATTAAGTGATTCATGATCTGAATGTGTGTTCAGCTCGTTAAACAGGCTGCTAAACGTGACCAACGGCCCAGCCTGGACCAGGCCGGCATTGTGGACACCACACTAGAACATCCCGACTACTAGAATTCAGATGTTAGGAAAGCTGGCAGATACAGTGTAAGTAACATCTTAATGCAAGTAAAGTTACAGACGTAATTCCATTTGTGTTATTACCCTTTTGTAATTCCATAAGTGAGAATAGGCTGTTACAACTATTAACATATTTGTGTTGACGCACATGCATAATTACATAAAGTATGCTTCTGTAAATCATCTGGAACAGCGACTAAATCATTAGTAGTTACATGTTCATATGTAACTACACAGTCAATGTAAACACAATATAAAGTGGGACGAGAGATTTTATTGTATTAAAATGGGTTTGTTTAGAAATTAGTTGTACAGTCTTTTTATAAAGCAAGAAAAAAAAATATTTTTGACATGTTTTTGTTATTTTGCAACATTGAAACAAAAAAAACATCACAGGTACAGGTCTGAGCTTGTCGATAAAGAAGGTAAATTGGGTCTAAAAGTAATTCAGTATGTATGTAATTAGTTATGTAATTGCACGCAATGAATTATTTAGTGTGAACTGAAAGCGAAATAATAGCTCCACACGTCTGAAGGCTAAACAAGAGATGGGTGTTCATGAGTGGAACAACAGATCTGGAAGGTTCAAATTAAACTGACAGTTAAAAACTATGTTTTTAAATTAGACTTTTTATTTGGATGTATTTCTTATGTTCAACGTAGATACTTAGAGATATCTATAGCAAAAGTTCTTTATAGAATCGAATGCTGTTATTTACACTATGAGCGTCGTTTAGGCAACAAATTCAGCTTATGTGAACGTAAACTTCCCAGTACTTGAAAAATGATCCGAGTAGACATACTTGAGTAATTTCTTTGTCAATACTTTAACTTGCATTCAATCGTATTATCACTACAATGGCAGCACTTTTAAGTAGACTCTTTGCGTAGTGCCCCCTAGTGGCCATCCTCTCGTGGAAAAGAAATATTTTGAATTATTATGATCAGAAAACATTTTGACCCTGTTACTCTGTTACCAGTTGAACTAGGACTCCATTGCCTGTGTGTCAAATGTTGAGTTGCTAGAGAATAGAATAGAATTAACAACCATTTGTCACTGTGTCTGCACACTGAAATTAGACCTCTGCATTTAACCCATCCGTGCAGTGAAACACCCACACTAGGGGGCAGTGAGGACACTTGCCCGGAGCAGTGGGCAGCCCTGTCCACGGTGCCTGGGGAGCCATTGGGGGTTAGGTGCCTTGCTCAAGGGCACTTCAGTCATGGACTGTCAGCCAAGGGGATTGAACCGACGACCTTCCGGTCACAGGGCTAGTTCCCTAACTGCCAGCCCACGACTGCCCCTGGGGCAAAGTCTTCAACCAGCAATGATCGCGCCTCGGAATAACCTCACAGGCTACGATACTGACTCTGCGAAAGATGAGCAGTGATGGGTGAAAGAAGTAAGACCTTCTGCTGTGAAAAACAATTCACACCTCTGCACAAAGACAGCCGTGCCCAGACGTCTTTATATCAAACAACCCTGCACAAACAACCGTGTTTAAACACAATAACAACACCTTTTTAAATGTTTACCTGTTCGCTCGCCTATGAAGATGAAAATCCAGCTCACTTAGAGCTGTGAAACGTATTTCCATCAAAACGCCTTCCATCCACATTAGTAAAGAGAAGAGAGTAAAGAGGGAGCTACAAAACTGGTGGTCATCGCTCGGCTACTGTTCAAACAGGTCGTTTAAGTCATTTTCAGCCGTCTTTTCACACCTGCTGGACAACGAGTGCCGATTCTCTGACACACACAGACACTTCTAAAATCCGTCGAGGCGTCCTCATTCATTAACCCTTCGTCTCCTTCATGGCTGAGAACAAACAGGCATGTTCCTGATCTGCTAAAGCAGTCAGACTCCCTGCGGATTGACCTTGAAAAGCAGAGCAGAGTGAAGTCCATGTCTCCTGCTATAGTTCCTCCTGTCACCTGGATTTGCTTGACCACTTTGTAGTCATTTGCATGTGACACTTCCCTGGAAAGCCCTGGATGCTTTAATGAACAGTCCAACATCATATTCTCTCTCAAACATCCGTCTTGCTTTGTAATGAGCTCCCCTCATTACAAGCAACTCATTAGGAGGCTGTACCTGTATTTCAGGACAAGGTGGCTGTTGTAGAATGTGCCATACAAATAAAGCTGACCTGGACAGTATCATCACCAAGTATTATTTTCTACATATTCGAGTAGAAGCACAAACCCTCCAACCTCCTCTCTCCTGCAGCAATGGGCAATAGATTTATTCACATAAACATCAGCCAATAAACTTTGCAGGAATATTGTGCTGTTTCATCCTAATATTCCTGCTCCACAGCTTTATCTTGATTCAGCTTTATACAGTATTAAACGCCTACCTGTATTCTCATAGAAGACGGATGTTACTGAAGCTGCAATTCTACTGTAAGGGCCATGTAGGCGTCATCATCTTGTTTGACCATAAAACAGAATGTCTTCAGTAGCTGGTTTCCAAGCACACAGTATCCCTGTCCAAGAGCATTATGGATGGTTTTAATTAGGCCGAGCTCTGTGAAAGAAGCTAATGTGGGCACATCGGTTGGACCAGCGGTTATGCCAGAGTTTGGAGGAGGCATTAGTCAGGGGTGTAGTGAAGTCTGAAGCAGTGGGTTCACTGTGACTGGCTGATCTAATCACTACATGTCCCAAATGGTGTAGACACCAACTCATCCAGTATTTCTTCTGAACCGAAGGGTGTTCTGAGTGGGTTTGTGCTGCAGTGACAACCTCTGCTCTTCCGGGAAGGCTTTACGCTGTTGTAAACATTGCTGTGAGGATTTGATTGAGCATTAGTGAGGCATAGTACTGATCAGTTCTAGGTCACTCCAACTCATCC
>NC_051220.1:41777718-41787718 GCF_015220715.1 Pygocentrus nattereri | reverse complement strand
GAAAGTAAATAAACAACATCAATAACATTATTGTAATAAAAATCTATAAACAAACTCAGTAAACATTCCTATTTACTATAACTAGAGATATTAGTCAATGAAAACAGTAAATTTTTTTTTTTTTTTTACATTTTACATTAAAGCAAAACCCTGACAACAAATTGCCACCGACAAAGATGGTGAATGAAAACTGAACATAAAGCAAGCAATGCAGCATGGGAAACTATAATAAGAGACATTAGTCCATAAGCAATCTCAATTATATTATACAGGGAGATTCACTTGAAAGAGGCCCCGAATATTTTGTTGTCCTGACTCCTGTTAGGATGAAGTAGGATGAATGTAAATGCTGTAAATGTAAATGAAACAATCTGAACCAAAGAATACGCGACAGACCTTGACTGCATTACATACGATGCTGGAAGTGATCTCTGTTTTGTCTCAGGCACATGAAGGGGTAAGAGAAAGTTATTACAGGATATTCGGGGCCTCTTTCGAGTGAATCTCCCTCTATAAAAGATTTATAAAGATTTGCTTTTTCTACAAATTTGAAAAGTCTAGTGGCCCAATATCTGATATTTTCAGGAAGAAAAATAAAGCTCACTCACAGAATTCAGAGCAAGTGATGCTGTAATGAAAACGTGTGATTTGATTCCTCTGACAGACCCGCGGCCTGAAAGCGTTAACTTTCTGCACCAAGCCACTCCTGATCTGAGCTTCATTAAGATCCTGGTGGAGTCCGTCACTCTGATCCTCCGCTCTCCTCCTCCGCTCTGGCCTAAGCTCATTTCCTGTCTACACATCTGACTCAGTGTAATTAATTCTTTAAATAGGTCTGACAGCATCACCGACTTTGCTCTTCTGTTACATCACCGCATGTGTATTAACTATTAATAAGGGCTTGTGTTTTTTTTGTCCTGAGCAAATGATGTGGGTGGCGAGTCGAGCGATTGTGTCGGTTTGGCGAGAGCCTTTGGATGTGATGGGAAATTCCAATTAGGAAAGTCCTGAGCTGCAGATGAGGGATACATTTCTGACCTCACAGTGGTCCAGTCTTCAGGCTTTACACTGAAAGACTTTCACGCAACTTTATTTGCCTGAAACTTGTGACAACAAATTTCACTTGCACTGTACAAAGTGACTCGTCTGAAACTTGTTTGACTGTTAGAACAACAGCTTCGGGGAACATCAATGGAAAGGCGGTATCACATGGTGAGGTCATACTGTATCAGCTCAATTAAATATAGATCAATTGAAATCAATGAGAACATAAAGCTGATGGTCTCTTGGGACAATATTTGCTGGAAACTTCATAGGTTAACTAGCTAGATTAGGAAACCAGCTGTGAGAATGGGTTCTTGCGCAAGTCTTTGTACAAGCTCGGTCACTCTTTTGACATAGAAATGATACAAAGATGGAAATGTAAGAAGAATAACACATTGGTAGTGTAAAAATCAAATATGTTGCATGCAACTTTACTTATTTTTTATTGCTTTGTGTACCAGTAAAGTCAAACAGGAATTATGTGTCATTGTTTCATGCAACTTTCAACCTGCAGCTAGCTTCACAAGTAGAGCAAACCTTGGGAATCAGTTAAATTGTAAGGAAATTTCATTTTTCTTACAGTTTGATTAGATTCAGTTAACTTGTTTTGGTATAACTAAAGAAATCACGACACTTGAAAGGTGTCTATATAACACATTCGTAACATTTTACATAAAACACTTCATAATATGTTTGTAAATATTTAAATCAAGAATCATTGCACATTTTACATGATATTAATATGGATTACGGTGCTACTTAGATATACACTTCAAAATAAAAACTTATTTTCAATGAAACTTCTCATTCCTGACACCCAAAATAAAAGTGACCTCTTCATCCCTTTGGACAGAAGGTGCTTTGACATTCAAGGACTTTATTCCAAGACTTTTAACTTTGTGTTTTTCTTAAGCTTTGTTATTTTACATTTTGCTATTCTTTCTCCTTTTTAATGTCTTCTTAAAATTTGATTGTATAAAACACATTTTTGTTATATAAAATTGCATTAAATAATTTAACATTAACCAAACAGTCTACAGTGAGGAAAATGTTATTTTAAGATTAATCAACTGACTTTGGTTTAGAAAGAAAAAAAGAAAAAAAAAAGTAAAACAAGTTGAAAGTTTAGGCAAAAAGTGCCCGAGTGCCAAAGCACTTTCTGTCTAAAGGGGCAAATCCAGTTCATTTTTGTTTTGGTCCAGAAATGAGAATTTTCATTAAAAATAATAGACATAGTTGTTTTTTGTTTGTTTGTTTGTTGTTTTAATAGGACTTTTATTTATATGCATAGTAGTGCATATTAATGTCATGTTCAACAAGTATACTTTATTAAAGTTGATTTGAACATTCTTGAGCATGTTATTGAGGGTTTATATAATATGTTAGGAATGTTGTGTTAATCAAAAGTCCTTAAATCAGAATGAACAAATCAAAATGCACAGAAAACTATTCAGTGAAGAAGATGGGCTGTGAAACACGTTGAAACAGCCTGACAAACAAAAACGAAATTCAGGTTAACCTGGCAAATATTAAAGAAACTGAGCTGAACCTGATATTGTAACCGTCTTGTCGAACAGTTTGATTGATTGGATTCAATGTTCGCCACTTTCTACACTTTTTTCTTCCCAAAAAACAACTGGAGTGACTGTTTGCACAGCATTTGAATGTAGACAATAAAAACATTACATATTTTGTTTGGATTTTTGTTTTACTTTTTTTTTTTAATGTGGAATTAGCTTAGGAATTTTATACTGGCCCAACAATCAGGGCATACGTTGTTGAATTAAGCCGTTTCTCCTGCAGAATTGCCAGTTTGCTCTCAGTGGAGGTTAATAAGCAGACGCTAGGCTGAGATTAGCCTGCTGGTTTGTGGTTTGGACACAGATCCAGGTTTCTCTGTTAGCCTCTTCACAGGCCATTCAGAATCTCCACTCTGACACGGTCAGCCTTACAGAGCTGCAGCTGCATCAGTGCTTCTGATTTAAACTCCGCCAAGGAGCTCTTCACATGCGGCGTTCCATTTACACATGGTTTTGGAAGTGGTCATTATTGGTCAGAAGCGAGCCAAGAAAGACCACACAGGCCACAAAACCACTTCCCATTTACACACACACATACACACATACACACATACACACATACACACATACACACATACACACATATACACACATACACACATACACACACACACACACACACACATACACATACACATACACACACATACACACATACACACATACACACATACACACATACACACACACACACATACACACACATACACACACATACACACATACACACACATACACACATACACACATACACACAATGACTGGAATTAACCTGCTGGCAATAACAAAAACTTCTTATATGATTCTAAATTAAAACTTTTCATTTCTTGTATCACTGTTCAGTTTTATTGTGGGCATTTTGTTTTTATTTACATTTTACACAGTGTCCCATGCAAAATGTAAATAAAAGTGTTCCAAACTTTGGAAATGGGGTTGTATTATTAAGAAGAAGAAGAAGAAGAAGAAGAAGAAGAAGAAGAAGAATGAGGAGAAGAAGAAGAAGAAGAAGAATGAGGAGAAGAAGAAGAAGAAGAATGAGGAGAAGGAGAAGGAGAAGGAGAAGGAGAGGGATATTGTTGTTGTTGTTGTTGTTGATATTATTATTATTATTATTATTATTATTATTATTATAATTATTATTAAGAAGAAGAAGAAGAAGAAGAAGAAGAAGAAGAAGAAGAAGAAGAAGAAGAAGAAGGTTATTATTATTATTATTATTATTATTATTATTATTATTATTATTAAGAAGAAGAAGAAGAATATTATTGTTATTGTTATTATTATTATTATTAGTAGTAGTATTAGTATTATTATTATTAAGAAGAAGAAGAAGAAGAAGAAGAAGAAGAAGAAGAAGAAGAAGAAGAAGAAGAAGAAGAATATTATTGTTATTATTATTATTATTATTATTATTATTATTATTATTATTATTATTAAGAAGAAGAATATTATTATTATTATTGTTATTGTTGTTATTATTATTATTTTGTTTTTATTTATATTTTGCAGTGTGCCATGCAAAATGTAAATAAAAATGTTCCAAACTTTGTGTTCCAAACAGTGCATGAAGTCCAGTAAATATCTAATGCAATTCATTATATCACCTTGCAATAATTGTGTAATAAAGTGTGCTATAGTGTAATTATATATAAACGACTATGTAATGTAAATTAAATGCATGGCTAAATGACCAGATCTCTAAGTGGATGAAGTAATAATTGTACAGAGCTTCTTATTTTCTTATTTTTATTTTAAGCGAGGAGGACATTGTGATTTGGTTTGTGTTTACAGACCAGAACTAAAACATAACACACACTGAACACCCACACAGACAAGCCTCAACAGAGCCCAGTCACACGCATCTCCACTTATTTCTCCTTCCACATAAACGCATTTGAAAAAGCAAGTCAGTCAGCCTATAGAGTAATAAACAAAACGTCAACGGCACAAAAGAGTCGCTCTCCACAGCACGTGGGGTCTTTTTACACGCCGCCCGCATTACATGCTTTCAGCACGAGCGCCTGGCACTCGCGCCGTCTCTGAAAGGTGCCAAGAGCTTTTAGCTGCTCTTATGGACCGAGTCGGACAAGCAGGCGGCAGTTAAGGGGCTGAATGTAAAGTGACAGTATGGTGAACAAACACATTTACCCAGGAACCCCTGCTGCACAACTAATGTACTCAATCAGCCAAGACATGCCTGACGCCTGACGCTCACTTCTTTAGCTGCGCACCAGGGCCACCAGGCTAATGTACACTCTTAAAAAGGCGGTTCTTCACGGCTTTTTTAGTAAAGAAAGTGGTTCTACATAGAACCATGAACACAAAGAACCCTCTGCATGATTAATCGGTTCTGTGCAGAGCGAGATGGTTCTTCAGATCTAGGGACAATGTGCTGATGGAACCTTTTTTTTTTTTAAATAGCATCAAAAAGGCATAGAAGAACCCTCTGCATGATTAATCGGTTCTGTGCAGAGCGAGATGGTTCTTCAGATTTAGGGACAATGTGCTGATGGAACCTTTTTTTTTTTTAAATAGGGGTCCATATAGCATCAAAAAGGCATAGAAGAACCCTCTGCATGATTAATCGGTTCTGTGCAGAGCGAGATGGTTCTTCAGATCTAGGGACAATGTGCTGATGGAACCTTTTTTTTTTTTAAATAGCATCAAAAAGGCATAGAAGAACCCTCTGCATGATTAATCGGTTCTCTGCAGAGCGAGATGGTTCTTCAGATTTAGGGACAATGTGCTGATGGAACCTTTTTTTCTTGAAGAACCCTTTTGGTGCTATATTTTCCATCAACATGAAGAATCATTTCACATCGCAAAGGAGGTGATTTCATCATGCAAAGGGTTCTTTGTGTGTTCACGGCTGTATGTAGAACCATTTTCTTCACTGCAGAACCATTGATAAATCATCGTAAGTATATGGTATAACGATCATACCTGAGCTTTAAAACAGACGGCCAGACAACTAGAGCGAGAAAGGCGCCTGACTAAACTAGAAGGAGAGCCTATAGACTATAGAAGAGCTCTTACTGCAGCTCAGCCTGTCTCTCCCCCCCATAGAAAACAATGAGAACAGTCCTAGATTAATTTTTAGCACAATTTCTAAAATAACACAGAATAAAACAGTCACTGAACCCCAGATGCCATCAGCCTATAACAGCAATGATTTTATGAGTTTCTTTAGTGATAAAATCGAAAAGATTAGGCAGAAATTTCTGAACACACAGTTAAACTCCACAAACCTGCTGGCTTATAATTCCAGTCTAGACCCTGAGAATATTAGAGTCACTGCAGAGGCTGGAATCGTTTACCGTACTTCAAGAAAACGAACTAGTTAAAACCGTTTCTTCTGCAAAACCATCGACCTGTATTCTGGACCCAATTCCTACAGGTCTTCTCAAGGAAATCTTACCAGAAATAACTAAGCCTGTTCTGTCAATAATAAACTCCTCTCTTAGTCTTGGATACATCCCAAAAACTCTTAAACCTGCCATAATTAGACCGCTGATTAAGAAAGCGAACCTCGATCCCTGTGAACTATCAAACTATAGACCTCTCAAATCTCCCCTTTATATCTAAGACCCTGGAAAAAGTGGTAACCAAACAATTAAGCTCTTATTTGCATAGGAATAATCTACACAAAAAATTTCAGTCTGGTTTTAGGCCACATCACAGTACAGAAACAGCACTAGTAAAAATTATAAAGTTCTTCTTGATCTTAGTGCGGCATTTGACACAACAGGCCACTCTATCCTACTAGATAGACTAGAAAACCTTGTAGGGGTAACAGGAACAGTTCTTTCCTGGTTCAGGTCTTACCTCACTGATCGATATCAGTTCGTTAATGTAAAGGGTGAATCATCTGACCTTGTAAAAGTAAAGTATGGTGTTCCACAAGGCTCTGTTTTAGGACCTATATTATTCACAATACATATACTACCTTTAGGCGCCATTATCAATAAACTAGTTCATGCTTTTATTACTTCAAGGCTGGACACTAATGCCCTGCTGTCTGGATGTCCCAGCAAAAGCCTCAACAAGCTTCAGTTAGTCCAGAACGCTGCAGCCAGAGTCTCACAAGAACCAGAAAGTTTGACCAGGTCAGCCCAGTTTTACCAGCCCTGCACTGGTTACCAGTTAAATTTCACACTGATTATAAAATCCTATTACTGACCTATAAAGCTCTAAACGGACTCGCCCCTCAGTACCTGAGTGACCTTCTCTCCCACTATGAACCATCACGCCTGCTTAGATCACAAGGTGCTGCTCACTACTGGTACCTAGAGTTAATAAAGCTCCATCAGGGGGAGAGCTTCTCAAACAAAGCCCCCCAGCTCTGGAATAACCTTCCTGTTAATGTTCGGGACTCAGACTCAGCCTCAGTCTTTAAGTCTAGGCTAAAAACTTACTTGTACAGTGGAGCCTTTGGTGATTAGTCTCCCTGTCAGATCTGGACCTGCTGGAGTCTCTGCTGCTCTGTTATACTGAAATCTGTGGTCAGCCACTCTTTATAGAACTGACTCTGTGTGTTTTTCCTTTCTTTGCCGAGTTGATCAGCTGTCCATCCTGATGCTGCTGCCTCTTCTGTCTTGATCGGTCACCACTGCTCACCAGCCTTCTGGACCGGCTTGAACACAACTGAGCTTCTTGCTTTACAACACCATGCAGTCCTCACCCTCAGATGCTGCTGCCACCGCTGCTAATCATAAACTAATCTAATCAACTGGTGCCCACCTGTTTTTCCCGCTTTGTACTTTAATACTTCATACTAATAACGTTTGCTATCCGGTGTCGACCGTAGGAGGACGGGTTCCCCTTCTGAGTCTTGGTTCCTCTCAAGGTTTCTTCCTCTTTGAGGGAGTTTTTCCTTGCCACCGTCGCCAGTGGTGACGCTCATGGCCGCTCGGACCCGGATTTTCTTTTCTTTTCTTTCTGTAATACTGATTGTTCTGTAAAGCTGCTTTGCAACAACATCTGTTGTAAACAGTGCTATATAACTAAATTTTGCTTGGCTTCGGTTGCTGTAAGTGGGTCACTAACTCATAATTAAAATATATACCCCACCAATTAGCATGACGCTAACTGCAGGCCTAAATGCCAGTGTGGGGTTGTTTTACTCGATTATCTGATTTCTGACACTGTATTACAAACTCTAAGTACAATCAGCATCAAATCAAGATGGTAAGTCAGATTTTTGCTCTAATCGTGCTCGAAACGTGCGCTCAGCAGTTCAGCTCAGACAGACTCAGGCTTGTTTACACGTGCAAGGAATTTGGTTCTGGTTACAGGAGCTCACAGAGCACAGAATCAGACGTTTACATGCAGTGAATAAAATGAAGATAAAACATGCACTCCTACCATCACTCACTCACACGGTCATACCTGTAAACCTTACACTGTGCAAAGCATGGGTCTAAAGTTAAGCGCTGAGTGCAGCAGCAGTTAAAGGGTGTATAGTGAGGTGACCGTCAGGTAAGTGGGGTAATAAGGCGGGTAAGTAAGATGCTAGAATAAGCATCTGGGGGCAGTCGTGGGCTGGTGGTTTGGGAACCAGCCTTGGAACCGGAACATTGCTGGTTCAATCCCCTCAGCTGACAGTCCATGATTGAAGTGCCCTTGAGCAAGACACCTAACCCCCAATTGCTCCCTGGGCACCATGGATAGGGCTGCCCACCGCTCCAGGCAAGTGTGCTCACTGCCCCCTAGTGTGTGTATGTGGTGTTTCACCATTGTGGGACTAATAAGGGTCACTTAAACCACTGGTTCATTTTCTCTCACCCGCATCATAAATGGTTCTTTGTGTGAGACCGCAGAAGAACCCATTTCTGGTGCTCTAAAGATCATGCCTTTACAGAGACGCATGAGTGTGAAGAACCTTTTTAAAAGGTTTGAAAGAACCTCCATGCAACATGCAGTGGTTCCATAAGAGAAAGTTGTATGGGAAGCTTTAAAAGGTTCTTCACACTCGGATCTCTTTCAAACAAGGTTCTTTGGGGAACCAAAATAGGGTCTCTTATGGTGTTCCTCACAGAACTTTTTTGGGGCACCTTTTTGGTGTGTGTTGTCTTAGCAGGAAAATGATCCAAATCATTTGAATGTCTCTCTTGGGGACCGATGTGGAAGTAGTGTGAGCTTGGTCAACATCTTACCAGCTTTTTGGTTCATTTTTTCAACGTATTTTAAGGAATTTTATCTGGATTTAATTTTGCTTTCATGAAATAATGATCTGCCTATAGAATTAGACAATTTCTGTAGATAAAATGACTGAAAATTGGATAGATTGTCTAGAAATACGTTAAATATCCTATACAATTCAGGACAGATGTGTTAATGGTAATTGTGACAGATACCACAATGCTACCCACTTCAGACCAGCTGCCCACGCCCCAGCTACCGCCACCTGCCCTGGACTAGCTGCCCACCCTACACTGATGTTTTCATGGACTCCCAGCTATTACTACCACTAATACTACTGCTATTAATATTAGTATTGTAATAACTCTGTAGGTAGTCTGACCAGAGGAGGACGGGTCCCCCCTGGTGAGCCTTGGTTCCTTCCAAGGTTTCATCCTCAGCTCTGAGGGAGGTTCTCCTTGCCACCGTCGCCCCCCTGGCTTGCTCACCTGGGGGCTTTACATTCATGTTAAAAGTCTTTACTGGAATTCTGTGAAGCTGCTTTGTGACATCAGTTGTAAAAAACGCTACAAATAAATTTGATTTGATTTAAATGTTTGATGTTGATGTACATAGAAAAAAAATAATAATAGATGACAACTGAGGAAGACCATCTCAGACACCAAACGCTGTCTCGGCTGATCGACCACGTTTGGAATGAGAGGGAAACTGTCCAAATGAAAATGCTACAAATTCCAGAGCTTGGAGAGACAAGCAGAGTGGGCAAAACTGACCACTACAGACAAACCGGCAAGAGCAGAGTGACCTCCGTCCAGTTAGGGTGAGAAGGGCAGGAGAAGAGTCACATCCACTAACGGAACAACACAAACATCTCAGCTCCAGTAACATGATCCACCCCACAGGGCTCTGACGCCACTGTCTGAGCAGGCAGACGCATCGGTCTCGTAAGCAGATGATTTAGAGCAGTTACAGAACAGCAACTCACACAAACGTTACTTAAGGCACGTCGTCCAAAAATAGCTAAACTTCTGACCCCGAGCTGCTTACAACCTCTTTGTTTTTGTTTATATCCGCGAGACGCTTGGACAAAACTCAGGCTCTATCCAGCGGCGTGCGAGAACAGGGTTTGTGTCTGCATGACTGAGATAGGCAAAACAGTCAGCTGCTGAATTATTAATGGACAAACATTGGCATTAATACATAAATGATGAGGTCCTTTGAGTATTGTGCTTTAA